>NC_052669.1:13380769-13480769 GCF_016802725.1 Solenopsis invicta | reverse complement strand
TGAAAATATTGGTTAATACGATTTACATCAATACAATTTATCAGAAAAATGTTGCAAATGCATGTTTATCATTATTTGTTAAAAATTGTATGATCCATAAGTGACTCTTTATCTAGATAATTGTTATTTATTCAAAATATTCAAGAAATGATTGTATCAAAATCACTTTTTTCTAAATATTTTTTGTTTTTTATTTTTTATTATTTGCAAAAACTGAAAATATTTCTCGAAATAAAATATTTGGTTGCCCTGAAAAGGGCAGATTATCCATTGCTGCAAGGAGATTTCAAGAATTATATTCTTGAAGTTTTCTTCATAATAAATGTTCGAAGTGGCCATCGTCCATTGTAATGCAGGCTCTTATGCGTCGTAATAAATTTATTTGCATCTTCTCCAGAGTGTCATTGTCGATACTCCAAATGGCATGATGCAGCTTGCCATTTAAATCCTCGACGTCTTCGGGAAGCTTTCTGTAAATAATTTCTTTACAGTATCCCCACAGGAAAAAATCCAACGGATTGAGGTCCGGGGATCTTTCGGTCCAACGTATTGGGCTGTAACGGCCCATCCAACGGTCAGGAAATTGTGCATTTAAGTAATTTGTTACTATTCTGGCATTATGTGGTCCAGCGCCATCTTGTTGGAATATAATTTTATTCCTGTTTGCTAATGGAATTTCTTCTAAAAAGTCTGGAATATTTTCAGATAAAAATTCCATGTACGACGCGCCAATTAAAAGGTCGGGCAGAATTACTGGACCCAATATGTTTGTGCCCATGATTCCTGCCCATACGTTTAATTTCCATCGTGTTTGAAAATTTCTGGCTCGAGTTACTCGAAGATTCTCGTCACTCCACATATGCATATTGTGAGAGTTAAAAATTCCTTCTCGTGTAAACAGCGATTCGTCGCTGAATATCACACGAGAAGGAAATTCAGGAACCTCATCTACTCTTTTTAAAAAATTTTCACAAAATGTTCTTTGTAGATAATCCTCCTCTCGTAATTCTTGCACGCGAGTATAATGATAAGCGTGCAATTTTTCTTCTTTCAGAATTCTTTGAACTGTAGAGTAAGGTAGATCGTGTTCCCGAGCAATGACCCGAACACTTGTTTCAGGCTCTTGTTCGACAGCACGAAGGACTCTCTCTACACTTCGCAAATTCCTTTCGTTGCGATGTCTACCGCAATCTTTTTTTTTCGGTAAGACACTTCCGGTCTCGAACAACCGTTGAGATGCTCCAATTATAATGACCGCCGTCGGATGCCTTGCTCTATTCGGATATAATTGTTGATATCTTCTTGCAGCAACGTAGGGTTGGCCCTGGCATTCACCAAGTGCCATCAGCATATCGTAGTACTCTTCGTTCGTGTATGCTGCCATATCGTGTATCGTCCTGACGATGGATCTAACGATCGAAGAATTGATGAGAGCACCGATCGCTGCATCCTATTTAACGGTCTTCGCGGGAGGTTGTTTCCTCCCACCGCACCTCTCCCGTCGAATCAGAACGTTGCGTGATACGTCACCCGCGACAAGATTCGACGGAGGAGGTGCGGTGGGAGGAAACAACCTCCCGCGAAGACCGTTAAATAGGATGCAGCGATCGGTGCTCTCATCAATTCTTCGATCGTTAGATCCATCGTCAGGACGATACACGATATGGCAGCATACACGAACGAAGAGTACTACGATATGCTGATGGCACTTGGTAAATGCCAGGGCCAACCCTACGTTGCTGCAAGGAGATATCAAGAATTATATCCGAATAGAGCAAGGCATCCGACGGCGGTCATTATAATTGGAGCATCTCAACGGTTGTTCGAGACCGGAAGTGTCTTACCGAAAAAAAATGATTGCGGTAGACATCGCAACGAAAGGAATTTGCGAAGTGTAGAGAGAGTCCTTCGTGCTGTCGAACAAGAGCCTGAAACAAGTGTTCGGGTCATTGCTCGGGAACACGATCTACCTTACTCTACAGTTCAAAGAATTCTGAAAGAAGAAAAATTGCACGCTTATCATTATACTCGCGTGCAAGAATTACGAGAGGAGGATTATCTACAAAGAACATTTTGTGAAAATTTTTTAAAAAGAGTAGATGAGGTTCCTGAATTTCCTTCTCGTGTGATATTCAGCGACGAATCGCTGTTTACACGAGAAGGAATTTTTAACTCTCACAATATGCATATGTGGAGTGACGAGAATCTTCGAGTAACTCGAGCCAGAAATTTTCAAACACGATGGAAATTAAACGTATGGGCAGGAATCATGGGCACAAACATATTGGGTCCAGTAATTCTGCCCGACCTTTTAATTGGCGCGTCGTACATGGAATTTTTATCTGAAAATATTCCAGACTTTTTAGAAGAAATTCCATTAGCAAACAGGAATAAAATTATATTCCAACAAGATGGCGCTGGACCACATAATGCCAGAATAGTAACAAATTACTTAAATGCACAATTTCCTGACCGTTGGATGGGCCGTTACAGCCCAATACGTTGGACCGCAAGATCCCCGGACCTCAATCCGTTGGATTTTTTCCTGTGGGGATACTGTAAAGAAATTATTTATAGAAAGCTTCCCGAAGACGTCGAGGATTTAAATGGCAAGCTGCATCATGCCATTTGGAGTATCGACAATGACATTCTGGAGAAGATGCAAATAAATTTATTACGACGCATGAGAGCCTGCATTACAATGGACGGTGGCCACTTCGAACATTTATTATGAAGAAAACTTCAAGAATATAATTCTTGAAATCTCCTTGCAGCAATGGATAATCTGCCCTTTTCAGGGCAACCAAATATTTTATTTCGAGAAATATTTTCAGTTTTTGCAAATAATAAAAAATAAAAAACAAAAAAATATTTAGAAGAAAGTGATTTTGATACAATCATTTTTTGAATATTTTGAATAAATAACAATTATCTAGATAAAGAGTCACTTATGGATCATACAATTTTTAACAAATAATGATAAACATGCATTTGCAACATTTTTCTGATAAATTGTATTGATGTAAATCGTATTAACCAATATTTTCATTTTAAATTGCCGCGTTTTAACTTATGGCTTTAACCAATTGTTCGACACTCTTATAACGACATAACCAATAACATCCAGTCGACTGCTTGATATCGTCGAGCGAACACGTGTTGTGTGATCGTAACGTAGACACGTGTTTCTTCGAGTAATTTTAACGCATCGAATGATTGTAGTAATTAGAGTAGTGATTAATAGAAATTAACAAAGTCGATCGATCGGTTCGTCGCGTAGTTCCGCGTTCATCGATCAAGTACCGAGTAAATAGTATAAATGTGGTGAAATGTGGTAAAACAACTTCGAGGGATAGATCTGGATAAAGGACAAATTTAAATTGAACTGTCGCATCGTAGAAACAATAAGTTGATCGCCGTGTGCGTGAGTAAACGTGCTTAAACTTGTTTGAAGCCCCCTCCTCCTCCCTCCTCCTCCCGTCTCTCTCTCTCGCTCTCTCTCTCTCTCTCTCTCTCTCTCTCTCGCCCCTTTCTTTCCTTCTTGTGCGTTTTAAAAGTGCTACTTTTAACTTGCAAGTGCACATTTAAGTAATCTAATTTGCATTAAATTTTATTATTCGCGGGTCTATGTACATTCATTATAATAATGTAAACCTGAAGATTTTACGATTATCCCGATATTTGACGGCCGGATGACGGAGATCGATATTTGACAAGTTAAATGTAGCATAATTAAAGTGACAGAGGGAGAGAGAGAGAGAGAGGGTTTAAATAGAAATGTGCTGTCCATGTACTATTGTCAGTCATTTGAGCGCAGGAGGTGCTCCACTGAAACACCCGCGTGTAACAGTAAGTCGCGCCGCCCCTGTCTACCACTTGTATCCGACCCGTTATACGCTAACTAATTCTTATTGTAACTTGAAAACTAAGCTCCGGACAAATTTTTGCAAAAGGAAAAATCGTCTCAGAATTCGATTACGAATATGCCAGCTTCGAGACCAATAGGTTATTTTGAATCACCCTGTATACATATATGTATTATGCACTAGGGAACAAAATTGGCCGAGATAAGGTTCCAAAAAACGGAATCCTCCGATTTGGCTGCAAATTGGTATACTACTGTATTTTGGTGCACCAATTACGAATATCATAATGTCACCGACAAGGTCATCTTCAAGGTAAAAAATCAAGGTAAAAATCAGGTTTTTTTTTATTCTTTTAGATATATCTCGGTAAGTATTAATTTCCTAGAAAATGTCAAATAAAAAATAAAGCTTTTGAAATTGTCCACAAAAAAGCTTCTATGCATAATTTAAGGTATACGCGTAATCATCCCAAAAAAGAAATAAAAACATAAAAAAGAAAGATACTGCAAAATTGATACATAGTTTGTATATTAATTATATATATTCCGTAAAAAAAAATGAAGGGGGGGAGACATACGCAGGGGGAAAAGGGGAGTCTGTGCTGGATTATGTGATGGAGAATGAAGAGGTTTGGGAAATGGTAAGAAAAATAAAAGTGGAGAATAGGATTGATTCGGATCACTTTCCGGTGGTAGTATAAATCAAAGGAGAAAAGGGGGGAGCACGGAGAAAGTGACGAGGGGAGGGGAAAAAGTGGGGAGGAGAGGAGAGAAAGTGGGAGTGGTCACAGAGGAGAAGTTTGTTTTGAGAGAAGTTGATGATGAGATAGGGAGAGGAGAGGAATCGGGGGTGGGATGAGAGGATGTAAGGAAGGATATTAAAAGAATTTTGGAGGAGGGTCAAGGAAGGAAAAAAACAGGAGAGGGAAGGGAATCGTAGGATGATGAGTGCAGGGCGGGTAAGAGGGGTGAGGAGGAAATTAAGAAGGTGGAGAAAGATGGGCGGAAGGAGGAAAAGTACAGAGAAATAAAAAGGGAGTACAATAAGAGGTGTGAAGAGAAGAAAAAAAGAGAGAGAAAGGTGAGTAGAGAAGGCGAGGGAAGCGAAGATGGAAAGACAAGTGTGGAAAGTGGTGAACAGAGAACGGAAGAAAAGAAAAGAGATTAACGGGAAAATAAAGAAAAAAGAATAAATGGAATATTTCATGGAAGTTTTAGGAAGGCTGGGGGAAAAGGTGGTAAGAGGAATGAGAAGAGATAGAAGAGTGGGGGGGATGAGCAGGAAGGGAAGAGGGAGGTGAAGAAGGCACTGAAAAGGTTAAAGGAGGGAAAAGCTGCGGAAAGTAACGAAATATCAGGAAAGGTCTGGAAGTACAGCGGGGAAAGGTTGGAGGAGTGGGTGTGGGAAATCTGTGATAAAATTTCGAAAGGAGAGGATTGGATAAAAGAGTGGTGTGAAGAGATAGTAGTGCCGATAAAGAAACAAGGAGAGAAACGGTGGAGTAATATAGGGGGTAACGCTAATGTCGACGTTATACAAAATGTACGCGATGATTCTGGGGGCAAGACTAGAAGGTGAAGTAGAGGAGAGAAACATGATCCTATAGAACCAAATGGGATTTAGAAAAGAGATAGGAACGATCGATAATATATACGTACTAAATTATCTGGTTAACAGGCAGATACATAAAGAGAGGAGAAAATTGATAGCGTTTTTTGTGGATTTGAGGGCGGCTTTTGATTCGGTAGATAGAGGTGGGGAAGATGATGAGGAAGAGAGGGGTAAAGGAGAAATTGTTAAAGAGATGTGAAGATATGCTGAAGGAAACGAATAAAGCAAGGGTGGGGGAAGGGTTAAGTAAGGTATTTTGGACAGGAAGAAGGGTGAGACAGAGGTGTCCACTAAACCCGGGATTGTTTAATTTATTAACGGCAGATTTGAAAAAGTATATGAAGAAAGGGTGGGGAAGGGTAAAACTCAGAAGAGAAAAGATATACACGCTGGCGTACGCGGATGATGCTACTGGCGGAGGAGGAGGATGGGATGAGAGCAATGATGAGTAGATTAGAAAGATATATGAGGAAAAAAAGAAAGAAGGTGAACGCAAGGAAATCAAAGATTATGAGATTCGGAAAAGGAGGGGGAAGAAGAAAAAAGGTAAGGTGGAGATGGAAAGGCCTAAAGATAGAAGTGAGAAAATAGAAATATTTAGGATACGTATTTCAAAGGAATGGGAAGCAGGAAAAGCAGATAAAGAATAGAATAAGAGAGAAATGCTGATGATGGGGCAAGTATGGGGGATAGAAAAAACGAAGTTTAGAAAGAAATAGGAAAAAAGAGTATGGTTGTTTGACGCGTTAGTCAGGACAGTAATGGTGTATGGGGATTTGGGGGAACAAAGATTTGGAGGTAAACTAAAAAGGATGCAGGAAAGGTATTTAAGATGGATGATGGAGGTAGGGTGGAAAGTACCGGAGTATCTGATTAGAGAAGAATTGCAGAAGGACAAGCTGAGAGGAAGAGCAGCAAGACCACCCTTTTATTGAATTTCTTACGTAACATTTAAATTTATCCCGAAATAATGGTAAACAGTTTCATTTATCGTCAAATTAATATTTACAAGGATCTCATTTTATTTAATTTTTTTGGTTTTTTGTTTTTTTTATTTGTTTATTGTTTTGTAATTTTTTTGTGTTTTTATTTGTATGTTGTTTTTTCATTTTTATATTTGTATTAGGTGTTGGAATTAATTCGTAGCGTTTTTTTAGAGAGAAACAACGATTTATTCTAAGTTTAAATATAAAAATACATTACTAAAAATATTTTCCATCGCTTGCCACAACTTTTTCCCATCTTTCGGGTAAGAGACGGATACCCCGTCGAAAAAACGCTTCGTCCTTAGAGGCGATCCATGAATCAATCCAAGTTTTGCATTCTTCATAAGAAGTAAATTTCTCCGCGGACAAACCATGGGCCATCGACCGGAACAAGTGATAATCCGAAGGAGCAATATCTGGAGAATACGGCGGGTGGGTTAGGACTTCCCATTTCAGCGTTTGCAGGTACGTTTGCACTGGCTTTGCGACGTGCGGTCTAGCATTGTCGTGCAGCAAAATAATTTTGTCATGCCTTTCGCTCCATTCCGGCCGTTTCTCCTTCAATGCCCGACTCAAGCGCATCAATTGCAGTCGGTAACGATCCCCAGTGATGGTTTCATTCGGATTCAGCAATACGTAGTAAACCACACCCCGTTGATCCCACCAAATGCAAAGAAGAAGCTTAGATCCATGAATATTACGTTTTGGTACTGATGATGATGGTTGTCCAGGCTTAACCCATGATTTTTTGCGCTTGGGGTTATCGTAATATATCCACTTTTCATCACCCGTAACAATCCGATGTAAAAAACTTTTTCTTTTGTACCGTTGAAGCAGTAACTCGCAAGTCAAAAAACGCCTTTCAACGTCCCTCGGCTTTAATTCGTATGGGATCCAATGTTCTTCCTTTTGGATCATCCTTAACGCTTTAAGTCGTTTTCCCACTGTTGAAAAGTCAACCCCCAACGATGTGGACAACTCTTCGAGCGTTTGAGTTGAGTTCTCCTCAAGTAATGTCTCCAATTCTTTGTCTTCAAACTTTTTTGGCTGTCCAGGTCGTTCCTTGTCTTCTAAGTCGAAATCACCGCTCTTGAATCGCGCAAACCACTTCCGACACGTTTGTTCAGCTAAAGCTTGCTCACCATAAACTTCTTCTAAAATCCTATGGCTTTCCGCAGCAGTTTTATTCATATGAAAGTAATGTAATAAAACTCCCCGCAAAAACACTTTATTTGGTATAAATTTAGACATATTTAAATAATTATAACTTGATGTTATTAACAAGTGAAAGTAAGATGTCGTAAAAATAACACCTAACCTAACAACTGATTTAAGATAAATTTGATTCTGACGGTAAAAACAGAAAACTGTAGTATCCCCGCCATCTCTCGTAAAACGCTACGAATTAATTCCAACACCTAATATTTTAACAATTTAAAAAAAATTTAAATTAATTGTTACATTATAACTTTAGTAATATTAATTAATGGCTATTCTTTATAGTCTTTACAATAATTTACAAAAAAAACCCAAAAAATTAAATAAAATTAGATCCTTGTAAATATTAATTAATTTGACGATAAATGAAACTGTTTACCATTATTTCGGGATAAATTTAAATGTTACGTAAGAAATTCGATACGGGATTGAACCACTTCACCAGGTGGTGGTGGAGGCGGCGGGGATCGCTGCACACCGACTAACCTGTGAATTAAAATGGAAAAAGGGAACTGCGCACACTAGGTTCCCTAGTGGCGTGTTGACCGATTCCATCTTTGGAATGAGGCAAGATAGGATGCCAGCAGTTCGGGCCCTGGACAGGCGCTTTAAAGTGCAGGTCACAGGGCCCGTGGACTGAAAAGATCCCAGCACACTGGTTCTGGCCTGGGACGGGGACGTCTGGTTTACAGATGGCTCCAAAACGGGTACGAGCTCCGGCGCGGGCATCGTTTGCTGGCAAAGGGGAGTGGCGGAGAGCCTGCCCCTAAACGGGTACGCCACGGTCTTCCAGACGGAGATCGTGGCGATCCTAAGATGTGCTCAACTGACCCTGGACGGAAAGGAGGCAGGTGGGCGCGTAAGAATATGCTCGGACAGCCAAACTGCTAACAAGGCACTTAAGGCTCCGATCTGCACTCCGCGGCTGGTCTGGGACTGCAGGAATGCACTGGAGAAGCTGGCGAGAGATAAAGAAGTTATCGTGACCTGGGTCCCCGGTCACTCGGGGATCGAGGGCAATGAGGCCGATCGGGTCGCCAGGGCCGCATCAAGAATGGAGGTATTTGGGCCGGGACCGGCACCTGGGGGTCCCTTTCTGTCTAGGCAGGAGGAAGATCCGGGCCTAGTTGCGGAGTGAGCACCTCAAGTTTTGGAAAAACAAGCTAGGGACCAAATGTCGACAGGCTGGGGTTCTACTGGGGGAAACACTTAGTGAGGGCCTGGTCAGGGACATAAGGTCCTTGAGCAGAAGAGAAGCCAAGCTAATAGTGCAAATACTCACTGGCCATGGGGTCCTCAATTACCACATGCACAGGCTGGGCCGATCTGATATGGCCGAGTGTGGGGAGGATGAGGAGACAAGTCTCCACATTCTTTGTGATTGCCCGGCCTATGCGGGGCTGAGACTAAAACTGATAGGCAATGGACAATAGTCTGCGTGCCGTAGGCGGATCTTCGACTTGAGGACCGCTCAGTTCCATTATTATTATTATTATAAGAAATTCGATAAAAGGGTAATCACCCTTAAATCCTCAAACAGTCTCACTTTTGTTTTGGATGCGTATATAACATATATCTTTTTCAAAATTTTTGAATAAAATTTGCAATTATCTGGGCATTTTTAAAATTTTTGTTTCAAATACAGGGAGTGGTTTACCCCCTAAAAATGATCAAACCGAGTCAAAAATTTTTCATTTTTCATATTTCTTGATGATGCAACTATTTTATTTGGTTCGGGCCAAAAATACTAAATCCTTATATACAAAACAATTAAATCGATACCCATAAATTCAAAAGGGTGTAAATATGGTTTTCCGCCGATAAAAAAAAAATACGTATGTCTTATTTTTACGTCTGCTAAAACATATTCAAAAATTATCAAAATCGACGATTTACATTTGGGTAGTGTTACTTGTAAGACTAAAATATGGCATTTTTATATTTAGATTCTTAAATCTAAATATAAAAACGGCATATTTTAGTCTCAATAAATTGAGCAGGATTATAAAAGTTCAGAAAGATGTTTCCCCAACAAACTCTAAGAAAAACATAAAATACTTAAGCCGAATAAGGGCCAGTATTAAATAAGGCCCACTTTTAAATTTACCATTTAAAAACCCACTTTATGTTTGAAATATATGCTCAAAAGATATGTCATAGAAAGTAGATAAAGACTGAATAGGAAATTAATACCGCTGGCAACACGTTTATTCAGTGCAATGAAAGCTTGTAACAAAGTGGGTAAATCAAACGTTTTTATAAAAATGTGTTGTAAATTTAACAAGTATACATTATTTAATGGTTCATTACAACATATTATAATATTATTCAACTTTCTAACTATAGGAAAAAACAAATATGTATATTAATTTTTTGGAATAAATACACTTTTTTATGAACAATGTATTGATAAATAAGGCCCACTTGTACATTAATTGTTATAGTTATTGTCATTTGTTTATTATGTATATGGCTTGCAACAGAGAATAACGATTTTCAATGATACTAACATATCATAAACTAAAATTGCACTAAAATAGCCAGAATTTCTTATAGTTAAAATATTAATTATAGATAAAACTAAAAATAATTGTGATGTTTTACTAGTATAATAGATCTTAAAAGATTTCGTATTTGTGATTAATAATCATTTTAACAGTGAGTTGGAAGATAATATTTAATTCCTTTGTTATTTTAAATTTATTTTTAATTCGGGCCTTATTAAAAGCACAAGAATTTAATAAGGCCCAATGTCTAAGTTTAAAAACATTTCTTTTTTGTTTACTTAAAAATGTTTTATATAAAAAATAATTTTATTTTGGCGAATGATTGAAATAAACATTTTATTCTCATTTAGTTTATTTCAATATCTTTGTAAATAAAATTTATAAAAAAGAAAATATGTTAGGTGGGCCTTATTCAGCTTGGGTACCTTAGTATACAAAATTTCATGTAAAGAATGTAATGCCTCCTATGTAAGCCAGACTGGCAGATTAAAAATAAGAAAAACCGAACACAGAAACATCATTAATTGAAATATTAAAAATCACTCTGTAATCACAGAACATGGAATTAAACGTGGTCATGGGTTTCACTGGGAGAACGTGCAAATTCGTGAATCGAAGTGTTTCTTGAGCAGGCGTTTAGTGTCCAAAATGCTTCATATTCAGAAGTAAAAGAACAGCTTGAACTTACAATCGGATACTGAATGCCTTCACATTGCGTATCTTTTATTACTAAGAAAATTGTAAAAAAAACTCAAGATCACGTACGTGTATGTCTTCATTGAGAATTTTGCGTACTTAATTTATTCGTTTTTAACGTTTGGCAAAGAACAATTTAATTTAGTTTCCTTTTTCCATCAAGTCGTTATGATTTGTTTTTGTTTCTATCTTGCGGGCTTTCTGTGTTTGCAATGATATATCCATTCGGATCTCATGCTTAACAATCAGTCACTTAGAAGTAACGCTGGAAGAAGCATCACGCTGCAGTAAAACGGAATTTTAATTGTATCTTTATAAATTTCACTGGTTTGCTATCCATTGCTTCACTAATCCTCGTCGACGTGTGGAGTGAATCACTTCATGAATTTTTCTCTTAATTAGAATAATTTGCGCATAATTTCACATATACTTATAAAGGAATCAAATCATCTCTTCTCATAAGGAAATTAGCACATTGGGTTCGGCAGGTCGTGAGTGACTTGTCCGCATATTGAACAGACAATGACTCGATATTTCAATTGAATTTTGCTGGATCTTATTAAGCTAATGATGACTCCAAAGAAAAATCAAAACGTTCAAATTTGTATTAATTAAACAAAGAATTTTGTCTAATTTGTTGTGCGCATTGCTAACTGCGCTGACTCTTATTAGCCTTTGTACTTAATTATAATTTATTAAATTTCTTTTATCGTGAATTTTTTTTGTAATTGTATATAATATGTATAGTGTAAATGTATATAATATCAAAAGCTCTGTAGCGCGCGGCTGTTTTACTCTTTCACATAAATTATTTATGTACATATATTTAAATAAAATGTAGATTTTAATAGCTGCTACGGTAAAGTCATTACAAAAATAGGATACTTCAAGCCGTCCTAGAAAATAAATGTTTCATAAATAATAAAAGAATGATATAAAAACACTGATTTTTTAAAATTTCGAATTTTTCAATAACATAACATAATCAGATATTTCACATCTATTTTTTTGTCAAATATTAGTTATTTTCATTTAGAAGTTAGACTAATCAAAAACAATTTCCCTTTGTTCTAGTTTTTGGATCTTCCTAACCCGAACACATTTCACATGCTGCTTAAGCAAGTATGTTGAAGCAGTTTCTACTATTTGTGCCTCAATACACTTAAACCAAATTTTACATACAGTTTGTAAAGCAAAAAAAAGTTTAAAGACAATGTCTTTTTTACAACTTTCTATTTAATGGGTAATAAAATGTTTAAATTATTATTGCTAAAATATTTACTTATAATCAATTTTGTTATCAAAAGTTGAGCGAAGATCTTTTTCCATTTATTCCATGCCAGCTATATTTTGTGGCAAGTACATTTGCAATTAATCTGCTAAGAATTGCATGCGTTGCTAATTAACTTTGTCTTTTACCAATCATTTTCAAGGAGAAACTATAAAAGAAAAACTCTATCTTAATATCATTAAATATAGCAAGACATAAAGACTTTAAAAATATACATGTAAATAATATTTAAGAAAAACTTTTGTAAAATACGTTCACATTGAAATATATTAGAAGTTGATACAGGGATAAAATCAACGATATAATAATATTAAAACTTTCTTCAAAAGTATAATACACATTCCCTGCTTATATGTGTGTGTGTGTGCGTATGTGCGTGCGTGTGTGTTTATGTGTATACATACAACTTTAGTCAAAGTTGTAAAGCATCTTATATTTTTTAAATACTTTTAATTAAAAGGATTTAAATAAAAATTCAAATGTAAATTATCATTTGCTTCATGAACCTTCTAAATTTATGTATAATGCCAGTAATCAATTTAAAAAATTCAAATAAATGTAAATAGATGTAGGTACTTTATAATTTTAGCCAAGGCTGTGTGTGTGTGTGTGTGTGCGTGTGTTCCACATTTTTTTTTTTACAAAACTATATTTGTATTCTCATTTGCAAATTTTCCTATTCCAACCCAAGTAATAGTATCTTTAATTTCTTCATAAAACTCAAGTGGTTAGTACCTTTGTGGTTACTATTTTTATATTTTCAATAAAAAATCTTATTCCAATACAAGTGGTATTTATTTAAAAACAAATAATATCGAAAAATTGTATAATTTAATTAAACCTAAATATTTTTCCAAAAAAATGTATGAAATCTTTGAATTATGCCAATTATAAAGAGAATATGTTGCTCTTAGAAATAACTGCTATAATACTTTTAATAAATAAAATTCAAATTGAATCATTATTTTATTAAAATCTATTTAGATTTTTTTAGATTTAGATTTAGATATCATTTGGTAGTATCTATAAATTTTTTAAAATAAAATCCAAATTTTACTAACCTTGTATATCCATTGCACAATCTTTTTCTTCTAATCCAAGTGGATGTATTTAATTTAAAAAAGTTTCAATAAAATATGTAACATTTAATCTTAAAAAATTAAAGAGGAAACAAAAGTAAGAAAAGTTTATTAAAATAAAAAATTTTTAATGTACAAAAACTTGGCGCTAGTAGATAAAAAAGTAATAAAAAAATTTTAAATAAGAATGCAATAAATGTAATAAATATCTTTTGTGTATATAAGCGATTCTGATCAATATACAACTTAGTATTAAGCATAGAATAAGTTTACATTTACATTGTTATATTTAAACTTCTAGCAGCTCCAAGTTTTTGTATTGTACATTAAATAAAAATACAAAAATAGTATCACTTAAGTTTTATAGAAAAATTAAAGATACTAGCACTTGAGTTGAAATAAAGAGATTTTTCAATGACAATACAGAAATAGTACCACTTGGGATTTGTAGAAAAATTAAACATATTTATTAAACATATATCACTTGGGTTAGGAAAATTTTTTAATGAGAATACAAAGACAGTACCATTAGGGTTAGAAAAAATAAAGATTTGATGCATAGATGCACACATTTACCATTTTTTTTTACCTTTGTTGAAAAGGTAATTTTGTACTAATAATTATATAAAAAAAATTATTTGCTGAGAACGTTATGGTCTTTGTTTCTTACTTTGTAAATAAGATAAAATTTTATAGTTTGTTTCATACAGTGGCGAAAGAAACTCACTGAATAAATTTCAAATAACAATTTAATTTTATTTAATATACAATTGTTATTTATTAAATTACAATAAAAATCGATAAATGTTAATTCATTATGTTACTATTTCGTTAGATACAATAGATAGAATATGACAAAAAATAATAGAGTATCTGTCATAAGACTGAAAATGATAGAGTATCTGTCATAAGTTTTCCATTGAATATAAATCTTATAAAACCTGATCATGTAAGAAAATATGATTCGTATCTGAACTCAAGCATTCAATACAGCTTATAGAAAATGATACAAATTGAAATTCTACTGTATTCAATTGCTATGAATTCTTTTTTATCAGGGAGAGAACTTGTTAATATTTTCTCTAATTACACAAATTCTTTGCTTTAAAAATACTAAGTAATTCTCTGCTCTAAAAATAAAAATTATATAAGAAAATAATTTGTTTTCAAAACAAAGAATTTGTAAAATTAAAAAATATATTCACAAACAATTCAAATTTGTGCACTTTTTGCATGCACTTGTGGTCACAGGATATACTTATATGTCACTGCATTTCATCGAAAGACAGATTTTCTAACCTATATACTCGTCAACTTCAACAATATCTCGGTTCGCGGGGCAATCTAACACTTTTTTAATCAGATTCTTTCATTTCGTGCAAAAACACGTCTTTTTGCATGCGCCTGTGGCCACAAGAGATACATATATGTCGCTGCATTTCGTCGAAATAACAGGTTTTCTAACTTGTATACTCATCAATTTCAACGATTGATATCTTGGTTTGCAGGGCAATCTAACACTTTTTTTTTGTCCTTTCATTTTATACAAACATACATCAAATGAGTTTAATTTCTTCAAAATTAGAGGTGAGGTGGGATGATTAACTTATTATTGTAATATGTATAGCCAAAGGGGTAATATTACCTTCTGTAGGCTGCGTTCAGAAACGTTAGATATCATTTTATCCTCGTTAATTGTCGAATGTATAAACAAATAGTTGTAAACAAGAATAAAATGATATCTGATGTATTTAGCGAAGTTTCTGAATACAGCCCTACATAGATTTCAATATTGTTAAAATACACATAAAATAATTTTAGTTCTTGTGATAAATACTTACTTAACTGATAAAGTATTAAACGAGCCTGTAACTATTTGAAGCAGGGCTAAGGTACGTTGATAGTTTGACCATGTCATTGTCATTTATAAGTAATAACAGATAGTAATAATATAACCACAAAATGGGTACTTTCTGCTTATATATGTATATAACTATAAACATGTATCAAATGATTCTTTTAATTCAACAGACTGAATACATTAAGCAAAAGGCTTGTGCTTTGTAATTGAACTTTCAATACTTCTCATCTTTTGTTTTTCCTTCAACTATGTGTCAATAGCTTTGTTCTTCTTGCTTACACTTTGTATGTACAGTCGTGTTCATTATAGGCTGTGTTCCGTTTTTACTGGCAGTACCATGGTGGAAGTATTACATGGTGTGTGCAAAATCCGCAAACCACGCCCCTTTTTCGCTTCGGATACCGCTCAGACCCCAGGTGTACCAACTTCGAAAAATTAAATGTTTGATAATATCAGGTTACTACAACTGTTATGATTGCATCTTTGTCCCACTCTGCTATATGTTCGTTGTGTCCTTTTCTCTGAAAGAATTGCAGTTTGTACCGTTTGTAGTACGCGTGATTTCGAAAGACGTACGTAATTCGAGAGATTTTATGTGAAATTTAGTGAAGATGGTGCGTCAGTGCATTGTAAAATAAATAAGAAGCAATACTTAAAAAATGATGAAAGGAGAAAAAATAAAAAAATGAAAAAATTATTTCCGCAACAAAAACATAATTTTTGCAACAAAAAATAAACATAGACCAACTTTTGGTGACTTAGTCAACGATTTGCAAAAATTTTTAAAGAAAGACTGATTCTGCTTCCTTTAGAGTGTTATTATCTCAACAAGACTGCATCGACTTTCGTGGTAGATGAACAACCTATACAAGTCAAACTTCCACAAAAATTAATCAAAGTTTGTAAAATATCAATTTTACATTTACTCGCGGCATTTTGTGCAGATCGAGTAAAACGATCGCGGCTTTTCAAGCGGAACGATCTTAAGAATTTTATACATTACTCGCGGCATTTTATGCGGATTGAGTAAAAAAATGCGACTTTTCAAACGGAGCGATCTAGAAAAAGCACTATATATAGTGCAGTTCGCGGCCTTATGGCGGATCGAACTAATTTGGGAGATAATTAACTGAGAATTCTTTAAAATTAAATTTTTGTATTTGTTTTTTCTTTTTATATATTGAAAGAGACCTTCAAAGAGTCATTTTATTGCATTTTATGTAATTTTATTTGAAGCCTTTCCAGTTTAATTTATGTTAATATATGAACAAACTTCTTCAATTATTGTAAAATATTAAAAAATATTACTTACATGCAAATCACACTCTTCCTTCTGTTCGAGGCTCTCGTACGATATTCACGTATGCGATAAAAAAAGACCGAGAGAATACAACATGATGTGCGTGCAACGAAGACAACTACATTCAGTTGTAACAACTTTGTGGAGTTAAATAAGATTGGTACACCTGGGGTCTGAACGGTCAGAAAACAAGCGAGAGGGCAAAGAATTAGAGAGAGATGCTTGCAAACTGCACACACCATGTTACTTCCACCATGGGCAGTACTGAAAATTTATAGTTCACGTCACATATACTATACATTTTCAGTACTGGCAGTTAATATCGGAATACAGCCATAGTTGCGACACTTTTTCTTCGATGGTTTTTGGAATGTAGCCTTGCTCATCGAGCGGCGAACGTAATTGGTTGGATCCACAAGTAAGAACCAATCATGATCTCAGCTCTTGTTATAGTTGCGTGTTCAGAGACGCATCTAAGAAAAAGTGTCGCAACTATGGCTGTGTTCCGTTTTTACTGGCAGTACTGAAAATTTATAGTTCACGTCACATATACTATACATTTTCAGTACTGGCAGTTAATATCGGAATACAGCCCAAAATGAACATGACTGTACATACATTGACCTAGTTTACACCGAACACTTGACACGCATACTAACAAGTAACTTTCTATTAAATTATTTTAATTTTAACAATACGTGTAAATGTATACGTGATATCTATATTTAATTAATTATTTTCATTCATATTGTACCAGCTTAATATACTATTCATAAAATTTATTACTGAAATTAAGATAATTGAATAGAAAGTTACTAAATATTACGCGTATCAAGTATTCGGTGTAAACAGAGCCATAATCGTGTAATGCCTCGTGCCCACAGGACGCGGCAAGGCTTGCCGCGCGGCGGAAGTTGGCATGGTAGCCAATCATGAAGTTGGCCAATCATGAACTCGATCCAACTTTTGCCGCGAGGCGGAAATTACATCCAGGCGAACGAGACATTGATTGGCTATCGAAATATTCCTCAGCCAACTTCTGCCGCGCGGCAAGCCTTGCCGCGTCCTGTGGGCACGAGGCATAAGTGTATGTACAGTCGTGTTCATTATAGTTGCGACACTTTTTCTTAGATGCGTTTTTGAACGTGCAACTATAACGAGAGCTGAGAACGTGATTGGTTCTTACTTGTGGATCTAACCAATTACGTTCGCCGCTTAAAGAGCAAGGCTACATTCCAAAAACCATCGAAGAAAAAGTGTCGCAACTATAATGAACACGACTGTACACATTGGCGTTTTTCTTGTCGAAAACGTTGAGTTGTGTGATTAAAGGCTATAAAGGACCTCGCACATGAAATGCATAACAGAGCATAAGCGTAGCATAAAGCTTTTGGACCAATAGGAATCTTATGTAAATCAATATGGCGACTTTATGCTGAATGCTCATTGGTTCATCGGTCTTATGTTGTGCTTATGTTATGTTATGCATTTCATGTGCGAGGCCCTTAAGCCTGTTCTACAATAGCATAAACACAAGACCTTAAGGTTGTAAGGCGTGGTTTTAAGAGCTCGTAAGCGAATGAAAAATTTTCATTTCTTACGTTACAACCTTACGGTCTTGTGTTTACTGCTATTGTAGAACAGGCATTAACACACACCTTCCATAACCGTAAGCATAAAGGTATGTGTTCATGGTGTCGCTTGTTGCTCATATTCAGCGACAGACGAGTCACGTGATTTTATATGTCACTGATTTCAACCGTCGCTTGTGTGAACGGAAAGCAGCGACAGAAAGAAAAGAAACATAACCTAGATGTTGTGTAAAATAAATTTCAATCGTTAAATAACCTCAAAGCTTCTCGGGCAGGTTGACGACGCGTATCCCTTCTTTTTCTTCTTGAGGGGCCCTGAATATCAGACTACGAAGGAGTTTCAATGCCAATATTTTACTACGCGTGTTCCAAGTAAGAACACACAAAAAAGTAAATTTCTACATTGTGTGTGTCCAACATGTCATATCAAGAAAGATATCACGAGTGGGCCTGTCAAGTTGCTACAATCATTTATAATAAAAATGAAGAGCAACGTCGACGAAATAAACTAATAGTCGCTGTATACATTGCAAAGTTAAAAAAAAAATATAAAAAAAAGAGATTTTGGATTGATCCATTATTTAAAAGACGACGTGAACATGGTTTTTACTACGCATCTGTTCCAAGATTAACTCCAGAAAATTTTCGAAACTATTATCGCATGACAGTTATGCAATTTGAAGAATTGTTACACTTAGTGGCACCTGCAATCACTAAACAAACGGCAATTAGAGAACCGTTACCTCCTGCAGAGCGACTATCTATAACATTGAGGTTTGTTTGTCCTTATTTCGTGCATTACATTATGAATTCAAAAATAATTATATTTGATATTAATATTTTTAGATATTTAGCAACTGGTGATTCGATGCATTCAATGTCATATCACTTTCTCGCTGGAGTTTCAACAATAAGCCACGTTATAGGTGAAACATGCGATGCTATATGGAACTGTATTCGTCAGAAAGTGATCCCACCATCAAAAACAACAGAGGAATGGCTACACCTTGCTAAAGAATTTGAAGAGAAATGGGATTTCAATCATTGCGTAGGCGCAATTGACGGCAAACATGTTATTATTGAAGTAATGTTACTGATCAATACTACATTCATCATTGGAGATTATAAGTTTGATGCATAAATGATTATTCTTTTTCTAGTGTCCACCTAAAGCAGGCTCATCTTATTATAATTATAAGAAGACTCACAGTATTGTGCTCCTCGGAATTTGTGACGCACAATATATGTTCACGTTCGTTGATATAGGAGCCTACGGTCGTCGCAGTGACGGTGGTATTTTTAGAGATTCAACGATGGGTCTAAAATTTGCATCAAAGGAAATGAACGTACCTGCACCAGAACCTCTCAGCCCAGGTGGACCTCCTTTACCATATGTTCTAGTGGGCGATGAAGCCTTTCAATTGTCAGATTATTTACTCCGGCCTTATCCAGGAAAAGGCGGTTTAAACGACGAGCGAAATATTTATAACTATCGATTGAGTCGAGCTAGGAGAACAATCGAAAATACATTTGGTATTTTAGTCAGTCAATGGAGAATTTTGAAGCGACCAATCAATTGTAGTATAGAAAAGACAATTTCAATTGTTAAAGCCATTATATGCCTCCATAATTGGATTCGTCAGATGGATATTGAAGAAAATCAATATGTTACTTCAACACTAATTGATCGAGAGAGTGATGACGGCTTTATTCCAGGTTCTTGGAGAAATTGCACGGATAATAGTGCATTAGAAAACATAACTCAGTGCGGTTCTAATAATAGTTCTCGTCAAGCGATGCAAATTCGCGAAGAATTCTGTAAATATTTTAATAGTGAAGGTGCCATACCAAGTCAATTCTATCATTGTTAGTTCTTATACTCATTCATTAATTGTATATATGCAATTTAACTTGTCTGAAAATGTATAATAAATTATAAAATATCAGTGGAGTTGATTTAAACTTTATTATAAAAATGTAACAGATGTATGCTTTTAAAAAAATAATAAAACTTAATTTTTTGTGAGTACATCAAAAGTTAGGTTCATCATTTGCTGAATGACATGTAATTGTTGTGTTGGATTCATTTGTCTTAACCTCCATCCGATTACTGCTAATGACGAATCAATTTCATCACATTTGGGTGCTGGTGGTAATACAAGTGGAGTTGATGGTCGACAGAGTGAATCGGCAATTCTATCTAATGCATCGGACTGCTGTCCCGAGGTCTTCTTCTTTTTAGTTGTTGTACCTGTAGTTTATTGGTTTATTATTATTATATTTTGATTATTGATAGAGTAATCAAAATCTTTCATCATTCATTATAGAACACTGATTATTCTTATACTTCTAGTTTCGGTGAAAACCACTTTAGCATAAAACATTCAAAATAGATATTAATATCAAGTACCTGATGCCTCTGATGGGCCATCACAAGTTGCATCATCATTTATTGATTCGCCAATGTTACTCGCAGAGTCATCGACATCAATAGCGTCAATATTAGAAACTTTTCCCCTAAAAATATAAAAATTATAAATTAAAAAGGAAACAATTCAAAAGTGTATATAATTAAAATACTGTATATAATTTTTACTTTTTGACAAGACATAAGTCACGCAAAAACTCCATGGATTCATAGTGGTGCCATTTCTTTGTAGGGAGAGGTCTAGCCGACCCACTAGGGCGTTTTTCAGTATTTATTATTCGTCTATAGGCGTCATGTAAATTTTTAAATTTTTTTTTGCTTCTTCACCACTAAGTTTACCTGTAAATAAAATTTTTCTTTAAATATTTTAACCGTGAATGTTTTTAACGCTTTTTTTACCTCTCAATGTTTCTGACACTTCATCCCAGAGTTTTTTTGTTATGCGTTGACATCGCTGTTCTAATGGAATAGTAAAATCCCACAGGGGCCTTCGTTCTTGAACTAATAAAATTAAAAGTTCCTCGTCATCGTAATTTAATGTAGACTTTGCGATTTTGTCTCTCTCATTATGAGACCTATTTTCCTTTTCAGCTTGTAATTCGTTTGACGAAAGTGTTGTTATAGTTCCTAAAATCAATTTCAGTTAAAAAAATGCAGACTTATTACTATAATTTTCAAGATTTCAAAGTTTCTATTTACCACTAATCTTTTCACGAACCGGCAAGACGACTTCTTTGTTATTGACAAGGCTTCGTCGAACAATGCGATTATCACCTACAAATAATAATATACATTCTTGTAGAATGTTATTTTTTTCAATGATAAAATAAAAATTAAGTATATATATTTTTTTTAAAGATATTTGGAAGACTCATGAGATTTAATAATTTAATAAAAGAGGGCTAATGCGAGTCACACCATGTTATGTGAACAAAGGCTTGATTAGTTTTTAATTGTCGATTCAAACTCGGGTTAAAACGTTCGTACCAATTTGATGGAAACTGATCAATAAACACAAAAGTACTGGTACGCATCAACAATAACGTTGTAACTCTCGTCTCTTTTATTATATTGTATATATTATACCTGTTACTGGATAAAAATAATAATTATTATCCACGAAGAACTTTTTGTATGCTCTTATACAATCATGCATCGGAATGTCGTTTTGATCAATAATTGTTTCACATATCCCGCAGGTATGTACAACAGCTATCTGAAAATTTTATGAAATTATTACAATTTTAATCATTTTTACCCTACTATGCATGTGATCACACTTAACCTCAAAATTATAACAAGCTGAATTCATTCCATTTATTCAACTTTTTTAGTTCCGGTATTTTAATATAATAATTATAAGAGTACAAGAAATCTGTATTAATTAATTTATTTATTTATTGTACTTACATCTTGCAGATCCATATTCAAATTTACTTGATAATCACGTGAAGCGACGTCGCTAGAAGTTGGATTCAATCCTACTTTTCTTCGGCATCGCTAGCGACAAGAACTGGACATAATTTGGTCACGTGACTACTTATCTCGGCGACAAGCGACACCATGAAATTGTACCTTAAGACGTACTGTAAGAATTAGCCAATCACAGTCGAGAATTAAAAAATAAGAATCTGAATTCTCGACTGTGATTGGGTAATTCTTACGGTCTTATGGTTACGGTTATGGAAGGTGTGTGTATAACCTTAAAGGGCCTCGCACATGAAATGCATAACATAACATAAGCACAACATAAGACCGATGGACCAATGAGTATCTAGTATAAAGTCGCTATATTAATTTACATAAGATTTTTATTGGTCCAAAGACCTTAAGGACCTCGCACATGAAATGTATAACAGAGCCTAAGCGTAGCATAAGGCCTCTGGACCAATAGGAATCTTATGTAAATCAATATGGCGACTTTATGTTGAATGCTCATTAGTGCATCGGTCTTATGTTGTGTTTATTAGCGTTTTTCATTGGGAAAACTAGTGCGCACTGAGTGTGCACTCGCCGCTGACAATTGGACGTTTCGGTTCGCGCGATGACGGTGCTAACGGAAACGCCCAATTACCTGCAGCAAATGCACATTCAGTGCGCACTAGTTTTCTCAATGAAAAACGCTATATGTTATGTTATGCATTTTATGTGCGAGGCCTTTCGTCTTAAAGGTGTATGGCCGGTATTTATAGTCGAATCTCAAGTCAGCACCCACATAAAACTAAAACCTCCAATGGACGTCTAATGGACGTCTGCCGTGGAAGTTCGGATCTTCCAGTGGACGTCCCATGGACATCCAATGGACGGCCACTAGGCATCCACAGTTCCGCATTGCGCACGTCCATTGGACGTCCATTAGACGTTAACAAGGGATGTCCATTAGACGTTACGTGGATTATTAATAAAGGGTTCATAGAGCCTTAGTGGATGACAAACCGACGTCACGTGGATTATTAGTAGAGGCTTTATGGAGTTTCAGCAGACGTTATTTAGATTATTAATGGACGTGTACCGTGGAGGTTCGGACCTTCAGTGGACGTCTCATGGACGGTAAAAAAAATTTCTTTTTAAACAAATTTTATTATTATTATAGCTTAATCTGTATTCACTGTTTCACATATAACATTTTAATTCACTAATTACAATTACGTATTATTTTATAAATTTTTGAAACGCATCGGCGCCGGCGGGATTCGAACCTAAGATCTTCGGAACGATAACCTAGTATCTTAACACTGAGCTAAACGTACACTTGTGAGATTGTTAATACAAAGTAATATTTGAAGTAAAGCTGATTAGAACAAGAAGAAACTGGCGTCTTAGTATCGCGAACACTCTTATTGACCTTTTGTTTATTTAGCCTTAGATATTTTTAATATAAATTATATAAATAATTAAAACCTGTTTCTGCCCATGACCAAATCAGTCAAAAAACAATAATTAGAAATAGTATCGAAGCATGAAAAAACATTAATGATGTAAAAAGCCCGTTGCCAAAGTTAATTTTGCAATTAATTGTTATAAACAAATTGTCAAAACTGACTGTAAAGGAGAACTGATTGCGCAATCGATTCACCGAGAAAAATTACTAAAAAAACATATGACGCTTTTTTAATTGTCATAGTTGTTATAATTGTTATAACAACTTAGTTGCATAATTGTTTTGATAAAGAGATAATGACCAAATTCCGTAAAGAGAGCGCATGATGTATGTTGGATAAATGAGTTTAGCGCACTCGTATTTGCCGCGTTTGCTAGTGCCCAAAGCGTTTATTTTAGTTTCATTTTATTGCGACAGGAGGCGTGTGGCGCATCAACGGTCGTTACGCGAGACTCCTCACTTCTTTGTAGAAAACAGTAAGAGAAGCACATGTGCAATTTTGTATTTAAAAAAATTAAAATATATTGCTTTACCATTCAAGTGCATACAGAAGTATTTGGCTAACGGGAATAGATCTGTTATACCTAAGTCACTCCTTCCAATTCCACGAAAGAGACTCAACAGGTTATGGGCCCAGTAGTCTTGAGAGGGAAGGATTTTGTGCGTGGTTAAGACAGTAGTTAGCGGCATTTTGGCAACAGGGTCGTCGTATCACGAAGCACGTGGCGACCATTAGTGTTTTTTCGGTGGCGAAAAAAATCGCGAGAGTTTTTTTCTGTTTGAATAACGTGCGTGGTCGTAGCTGTTGAAAATGCCAGACGATATTTCGGTAAGGCATATCGAAAAGTTAGATGGAACGAATTTCCTGACGTGGAAATTCGAAATGGTGGCTCTCTTTAGAGCAGCGTGTGTGCATAACGTGGTAAATGGTTCGGACCAATTAGCGGCGGACGCAACGTCCGCGGTTCGGAATACGTGGGAGGAGAAGGACGCTAAAGCTAGAGTGCTGATCTCGACGATTCTTGAGAGATCGCAGCTAATCTCCTTAATTACCTGTCAGACCGCGAAAGAAATGTCGGACGCGCTGTGCAGTCAGTATGAGCAAAAATCGGTCTCGAGCAAGTTGCTGCTGTTAAATAAATTCCATGCGTACCGTATGGAAACGGGTGACACGGTGGTGCAGCATGTTTCAAAAGTAAGAAACATGGCGCTGCAACTGAAAAATGTCGGTGAAACAATGTCCGATGCGACCGTGATGGCGAAAATTCTTTCCGGGTTACCATCGAGTTACAGTAGTTTTCAAACGGCGTGGGATAATGTCGAAGAACAGAGACAGACGATCGAAAACTTGACAGAGCGACTGGTGCGTGAGGAAGTCAGACACGGGACAAATGGTGACACTGTCGAAGTGTTGGCTGTTGTCAAAAACGGTGTCGAAAAGAAAAAAACTGGAAACCCGAAACAAAAAAAGAAGAAAGAAGTGAAAGACATAAAATGTTTCAAGTGCCAGGAAAAAGGACACTATGCGCGCGAGTGTCCAGAAAAGAAGAAAAGAGCAGGTGTCAAAGAGAAAGAAGGAAATTCTTCGGAAAAATATGTGCTTGTGGCCGCGGTAAACGAGAGCAGATCGACGGTGCCAGAAAAACGAGTCGAATCCTCGGCGGAACAGGTAAGAAGACTTCTTGCTGTCGATAAGGCAGACGCCTGGATTGGCGACAGTGGAGCTTCTCGACATATTTCTCATCGGCGTGAGTGGTTCGAAACTCTCCGCACGGGTGTGAGCGGCATTGTGGTGCTTGGAAATGATGTTGAATGCAAGATAGAAGGAGAAGGGAATATCAACGTCGAAGCGTTTGTTGATGGCCACTGGAATCGCGTGAGAATCGAGGGTGTTCTATATATCCCCGAGATAAAGAAGAATTTGCTCTCGATGGACGCCGAAAAAGGGTGTTTTGTCGGCTTTAACAATGAAAAAGTGACAGTATCGTTAAAGGATGAAATAGTTATGATCGGCGTAAATCAAGGAAACGCGATTTATCGAATGCTTGTCCGCGTAGTGTCTCCGAAAGAAACGTTGGAAATAAACGTGTCAACGGCCGATTTAAAAATTTGGCATGAGCGTTTAGGAGGTGCGCGTGCACTTGAGGACATGGTTAAAAATGATCTCGTGACCGGTGTGAAGCTAAAAAATACAAATAAATTTTTCTGTGAGCCGTGTCAGCTGGGGAAGGCGCATCGTAAACCGTTTTCGGAAAAATCGAGTTCGCGAGAAGTGAAACCGGGTGAATTCGTGTATTCTGATATTTGTGGACCGATTCAGGTAAAATCTCAGGGAGGCGCGAGTTACTTTGTGACATTCACTGACGAAGCCTCGAGTTTTTGCCATGTTTATTTTATGAAACACAAGGACGAAGTGTTTGAGAAGTTCAAGATTTACGAGCAGCTGGTCGAAAATAAATTCGGATCGAGGCTGAAGAAAGTGAGATCCGACAACGGCCGAGAGTATAAAAACAAGAAGATGGCAACGTATCTTGAAGAAAGAGGAATAGACATGGAAAATTCGGCGCCACATACACCCCAACAGAACGGGAAGGCAGAGAGGGCTAATCGCACGATTTTCGAAAGAGTCAGAACAATGCTCCGAGCGAAAAATCTCCCGAAGACGTTATGGGCTGAGGCTGTTAATACAGCTGTATACGTGCTCAATCGAACAACGCATTCAAGCAGAAAAGGTCTCAAAACGGCGTATGAAGACTGGACCGGAAGGAAACCGGAGTTAAGTCACGTAAGAGTGTTCGGATCAACGGCATTTGCACACGTTCCCAAACAATTTCGAAAGAAACTTGATGACAAAGCGAAGAAGTTGCTACTGGTGGGATATCAAAATGAATCAGCGAATTATCGTTTGTACGATCCAGTGAAGAAAACAATAATTGTGTCTCGCGATGTTACGTTTAATGAAATTGAGGAACACGAGAGTAAACGCGAGAGTGATACCGAAGAAACACCACTGAAAATGACACGAGAGGAAGAAGTGGTCGAGCTTCCTGACGAGGTGGACGAGGAAGAGGCAGCGGACAACGAAGCACCGCAACATCAGGAAGAGACGATTGACGTGCAGACCGAGCAAAGAGAAGAGGAACCAGCTGGAAGACAACTTCGAGATCGACTGTTGATACGGCGACCAGAGAGATATCGATATGATATTGACTATGTGGAATGCGAAGCGCCTAAAACATTCCAGGAAGCAGTGAGTGGATCCGACGGGTCAAAGTGGTCTGAAGCGATTAAAAAGGAACTGTTGGCTCACAAAAATAACGAAACCTGGACTGTGGTCAGGAAGAAGCCGGACAATAAGATGATAGACTCGAAGTGGGTTTTTAAAGTCATTCAGGGGTCATCAAACGGTGAGTGTCGTTATAAAGCGCGTTTGTGTGCGCGTGGTTTTCTTCAGCGCCAAGGTGTGGATTATGGCGAAACGTTCGCACCTGTGATTAGGTATGACTCACTTCGAGCATTTGTAGCAAAAGCGACAAAAGAGGACTTCGAATTAGTTCAGTTTGACATTTGCACGGCTTTCTTGTATGGCGAACTGGAGGAGGAAATTTTTATGAAAATTCCCGAGGGTCTTGCTGACGAACGAGACTCAAAAATGCAGGACGAATTCGTGTGCAAGCTGAACAAGTCGTTGTACGGTCTAAAACAGTCGCCCAGGTGCTGGAATCGCAAGTTTAGTGATTTTCTAATAAAATTCAATTTTTCTCAAGGTACAGCGGACCATTGTATTTTCAACGGGTGTATCAAAGGCGTGCGTGTTTTTCTGGCGTTATTCGTCGACGATGGTCTTGTAACTTCCGAATCGAGTGAAACGTTGAACGTAGTTGTGAGTTATCTGAAAAGTGCATTCAAGATAACAACGGGAGACGCGTCGCGATATGTAGGTCTACAGATCGAACGAAATCGTCTCGAGAAAACGATGTTCATTCATCAACTCGAATATACCGAAAAGATTTTAAAGAGATTTGGTATGGCAGATGCAAAGTCTGTATGTGTGCCTGCTGATCCGAATGTCGTATTGTATCCGGTTGAAGACGAAGATGAATGTGTGAGTGTACCATATCGCGAAGCGGTAGGCTCGTTGATGTTCCTTGCGGTCGTGTCGCGTCCGGATATTGCTTACGCCGTTAATTTAGTATCGAAATACTTAAATAAACACAGTCGCGCACATTGGATGGCTGTTAAACGTATTTTCGCATATCTTGTAGGTACAAAAGATCGGGGAATATTGTACAAGAGTACAGGAAACGAGTTAGAGCTCGTTGGCTACTGCGATGCCGATTTTGCAGGTGATATAGAAATGCGTCGGTCTACTTCCGGATATATGTTCATGTTCGCGAACGGTGTGATTTCGTGGTCTAGTCAAAGACAGAAAACCGTTTCACTAAGTACCACAGAGTCAGAGTATGTGGCTGCTGCAGCTGCTGTGCGAGAAGGAGTATGGTTACGAATGTTGTGCGAAGACATTGATTCGAAATGTGATAAACCCACAATAATTTGGATTGACAACCAAAGTGCGATAAAGCTTGCGAAGAACCCGGAATTTCATAAACGCACAAAGCATATAGATGTTAAGTATCATTTTGTACGCGAAAAAGTGTCTAGTCGAGAAATTGAAGTAAAATATATTTCTTCAAAATATCAAAGAGCGGACATATTTACAAAAGCGATACCGAGAGCACAGTTTGAGTCGTTGTGTGAAATGCTTATGATAACGAGTTTTCAAACGGTGAGTGTGTTGGATAAATGAGTTTAGCGCACTCGTATTTGCCGCGTTTGCTAGTGCCCAAAGCGTTTATTTTAGTTTGATTTTATTGCGACAGGAGGCGTGTGGCGCATCAGCGGTCGTTACGCGAGACTCCTCACTTCTTTGTAGAAAACAGTAAGAGAAGCACATGTGCAATTTTGTATTAAAAAAAATTAAAATATATTGCTTTACCATTCAAGTGCATACAGAAGTATCTGGCTAACGGGAATAAATCTGTTATACCTAAGTCACTCCTTCCAATTCCACGAAAGAGACTCAACAATGTACGTAATATAACATTTTATCCTTGTTTAACTTCTGGTGATCAACAAGGATAACGTCATGCGCATTATACGCTTTACGGAATCTATCTGACTTCTATGATAAGAGTAAAATCTGATGAAGCTATAGAAATTTTATGGACTTCTAATGGACGTCCATCTGACTTCCATGATGGAAGTAAAATCCTATGAAGCTATAGAGGTTTAATGGACTTCTAATGGACGTCCATCTGACTTCTATGATGGAAATAAAATCCCATGGAGCTATGGTGGTTGGATGGATGTCTAATGGAGATCTATCTGACTCCCATGATGGAAGTAAAATCCCATGGAGCTATGGAAGTTGAATAGATGTCTAATGAAGATCTATCTGACTTCCATGATGGAAGTAAAATCCCATGGAGCTATGGAGCTTTCATGGACTTCTAATGGACGTCGATCTAACCTCCATGATGGAAGTAAAATCCCATAGAGCTATGGAGGTTTCATGGACTTCTAATGGACGTCGATCTAACCTCCATGATAGAAGTAAAATCCCATAGAGCTATGGAGGTTTCATGGACTTCTA
Source organism: Solenopsis invicta (assembly GCF_016802725.1). Lineage (NCBI taxonomy): Eukaryota > Metazoa > Arthropoda > Insecta > Hymenoptera > Formicidae > Solenopsis > Solenopsis invicta. Next base: position 13,451,800 of record NC_052669.1, on the reverse strand, counting down.
ATGGATGTCCATCTGACTGCTATGATGAAAATAAAATCCCATGGAGCTATGGAGATTGGATGGATGTCTAATGGAGATCTATTTGACTTCCATGATGGAAGTAAAATTCCATGGAGCTATGGAGGTTTCATGGATTTCTAATGAACGTCCATCTAACTTCCATGATGGAAGTAAAAACCCATGGAGCTATGGAGGTTTCATGGACTTCCAATGGACGTCCATCTGACTTTTATCATGGAGATAGACGTCCCATGGAGCTATGGAAGGGCGACGGACATCCACTGGAGGTCAATTTCTATGTGGGCACTTAAGACCGTCTTGGCAAATAACATCTTATTCGAAAAAGATCGTCTCAATAGTAGTACAGTTTGTGCCAGGTATGCCCGGGGTCCGATTCTAGGGTCCACGTTTTGTTCTTAGTCGTTCTTACGTTCATGACTATTATAAGCGGATGCTGCGTTAGCGATCATGAGTGTATCGTAGTGTTAGTAAATTATGTTTTGATAGCCGGCCGATGTAACCTCAGTTTTGATCGGTGAAATCTCAGAAATATTCCAAAGCTTAATTAAAGGAAGCGGATCAAAGCCTTTGATAATTATCGTTACAAACACTCCGTTGTTGACTATCCTTACATTTAATTATTAAAGAATACGGTAATGTCTTGCACCAAGTTTTATTATTACCTGTAATCGTCAGAAAAACAGCTCACAAAGTGTATTTTCTTATTGCCAAATAATAGCACTTTTTATTTTCAAAACTACAACTTATCTGATATGTCAAAGACTTCTATCCGTTTTTTTTCAATTAAGCTTTGGAATATTTCTAAGATTTCACCGAACAAAACTGAGGTTACATCGGCCGGCTGTCAAAACATAATTTACTAACACTACGATACATTCATGATCGCTGACGTAGCATCCGCTTATAATAGTCATAAACATAAAAACAACTATGAACAAAACGTGGACCCTAGAATCGGACCCCAGGCATACCAGGGGGTCAATCATGTAATTTCACGTGGAACTTTTCACGTTTCACTTTTCATTTTTCACGTTTTACTTTTCACTTTTCATTTTTCATTTTTCACTCATAGAGAGTTCACGTGAATCTTTTCACACATAGCGATTATGTATGAATAATTCGCGGAAGTTTAGTTTACGATCCGAAATTCACCATTAGAGTCTGTCATTGCAACTATCAAGCGATCGTGAAAAAAGTTTCTACCTGCTTTTACAGTATAACTTCTACTGTAAAAATTTTATTATATAAAAAAAATTGTAAAAAAAATATTCATAAATAAATAGCAATATTTCTTAATTATATTGCATAAACTTAATTTACAAATATAATATATATTACATTTATTTTTAATGATCCATATGTTGTAACAACTATTTTATTATGTAGTAATCTAATATTCAAAATTACCTTGTAATTTAATTCAAACATTGTTTTTCAAAATTAATTTTAATTAGTTTTTTATGTGTGCAAATTTTAAAGTAAATTAATTTCATTAGTCATTAAATTTAACTTTGTTTAATTAAAAAATATTGAATAATTTAGAATACGACCTTGATCAAAACTGAATTCTCCGCTCACACATGTATTTTCCAAATTTATAAGTTATAAACACTTACATGATTGATTAATATTCTATTTCACAAGACGCACCTTTCTTATATCATTGTGTATCAAAACGCGTTTAAAGTATATTTTTATCTAAATGTGCATTTGATGAAACCTCATTCTATATAATTATCAAAATATCAATTTGTCAAATATAAATATCAAACATAATTACATCACAAAAGCATTATTTTTATTTATGTATGTATTACTTTATCCTATCAACGCAATACCAAAAAGGTTAACCTCTTCAATAATACCTCTTCAAACTGTTACCACACTGTTACCACACTTTCATTCTTATTTCAAAATACATACAATTTATTAATTCCCTAAATTTTCACCTTTTCGCCATCACGGCTGATGGCGAAAAAGTTCACGTGAAAAAGTTCATATTTCCGCTCATGAGTGAGTTACATGATTCCGTGGAATCGTACACCCAAGGACTTTGATTCTGTCCATGGGGAAATTTTCCAAACTGAGAAGTCACCACCTTCTACATACTCGCAGTTCATGGTTAATGAAACGACTAGAGCTTATTGGTCGTTACGTTAATCATGAACTGTAAGTATGTAGAAAAATAGCGACTTCTTAGTTTGGAAAATTTCCCCATGGACAGAATCAAAGTCGCTGGGTGTACACCCAAGGACTTTGATTCTGTCCATGGGGAAATTTTCCAAACTGAGAAGTCACCACTTTCTACATACTCGCAGTTCATGGTTAATGAAACGACTAGAGCTTATTGGTCGTTACGTTAACCATGAACTGTAAGTATGTAGAAAAATAGCGACTTCTTAGTTTGAAAAATTTCCCCATGGACAGAATCAAAGTCGCTGGGTGTACATGATCGTGCAGTTCACGTGAAACTTTTCACTTTTCACGTTTCCGCCCTAGGGGAAATGTTACATGATAGACCCCCTAGCACGAACTGTACAGTCGTGTTCATTATAGTTGCGACACTTTTTCTTTGATGGTTTTTGGAATGTAGCCTTGCTCATCGAGTGGCGAACGTAATTGGCTGGATCCACAAGTAAGGGAGTCGATTCTGTATCACATAAGTTGAGTAAAAATTACAAAAGTGAGCAAATTCAATAGCTTTTGACCAATGAAATTACAAATATTTTAGTAAATTTATTCACTTTTGTAATTTTCACCAAGGTGAATAATATAGAATTGACCTCAAGATCATGTCCTCAGCTCTCGTTATAGTTGCGCGTTCAGAAACGCATCTAAGAAAAAGTGTCGCAACTATAATGAACATGACTGTACACCCATAAAATTTGATTCTGTCCATGAGAAAATTTTCCAAACTAAGAAGTCGCTATCTTTCTACATACAGTTCATGATTAATGTAACGATCAATAAGCTCTAGTTGTTTCATTAATCATGAACTGCGAATATGTAGAAAGTGGTGACTTCTCAGTTTGGAAAATTTTCCCATGGACAGAATCAAACTGTTTGTTTTCTGTTCCTAAACTCCCTGAATTAGTGTACACTTAAAATGAAATAGATATATATTTGAAAGTTAGTGAAAGCAAGAAGGAATGATCTAGTGCAGTCCAGTGCAGGAACAGAAAACAAGCCTAAAGTCCTTGGGTGTACATTTCATAGTCATGACTAGAGTTCTATATAAAGAAAGAAGCGACATCAAACCCCCACCACAACCTTCAGTATCCAATTGAGTTCTGCACCGCCATTTTGGGACCGCTCTAACGTCATCAAACTCCATTCACCGGGGCGAAGTTGGCTGTCGGAATAATAGCTACAGCAATTTACAAAATACCATTCGATTGCTAGTCGTTTGCTAGCGTTTGCATGTTTTTTTGTTTTGTTTGCATACTAATTAGTTTAAATGGAAAATCAAAATTAAAAATTGGACAAGTTTTACTAGGTGAAATTGCGATTTGACCATTTATCTCATGATTTCGTGAATATTTCGGTGTCAAATCGTTTGCTAGTCGTTTGCTAGTTCCGTATATATATGTATTACATTGATAAATTGCGTCATAGTTTATTTATTAATAAATGTAAATTATATAGAAACCGTAAGCCTAGTTACTTTTTAGATGACCCAATGCGCATGCGTCAGTTTTGTTCCGCTGGGTGGTATACCTGCAACTGCATGAGAATTCGGCGTAATTGTATATTACATTTAAATTTACAGTAAACATTGAACGTATAATACTCGTCCGATACAAAAAATAATTTGGAAATCGCCGATTGCATCATTCACAATTGGCCATTAGAGCAAATTCATCAGTATGTGCGGATGTGTCCGTTACCAGAAATTTTTTTAATCCGCCGATTGCGTAGCAATCGACAATTATTAACTTGACTTGTGTAAATGGCGCAATTCCAGGGTTGCAGAAGCACTATACTTATTACGCCGCTGTAAGTTGTTATACATTTGTGTGCATAATCACGTATTTTAAAAACGCATTTTCATCAAATTATCGTTTGTTGCAGTCGTTGAGGAGAGCGTTAACCAGGATGGAGGCGTCTGCGCTTCTGGCACAAACCTTGATGCCCGATAATCTGGATAATTCTTTGTCATATAATTTTTTAAATTATTTAAAGTGATTAAAAAATCAAGCGAAGATCAAATTCGATCAGTTCTGTAACGAAGTAATTTCTAAGCAAGTCGCCGCCTCTAATCTTACAAAAAATTTATCTAATTGTACCACGAGTGTGGTGATGGAAGGGATGAGTGTTATACCGAAGACACCACTGAAAAAGATTTGGTAAGAAAAGTTCAATATGTTAACAGTCAATTTTGATACCGTAAGTTAAGCCTGCCGCGGACGATACGTTTTTTCTTACGGGATTGCTTACGTGCTCCTATACTGGCAGTCTTACGTGCTCCCGTACTGGAAATGGGTATCTTACTGGCTACGCTACTGGCTCGCGTACTGGATTTTTGTAATAGATCATGTCCTATTTTTCTTACGTGATTCTGTACTGGTTTATTGTAAAAGCCAATCAGGACGCAGTCTTATAGATTATACTGGGTTATACCAGGTTATACTGTCGAAGTGTTGTCAAAGTTCAAACGTGAATTCACTTCGCAAACATAACATCGTGCAGAAATGAAAAGACTTCAAAATAGTCCAAAGAAATGGACTATTTTATGTTTAATAGAGGCCTACTAACAAGAACCATATTTATATGCGATAAACACACCAAATTACCATAATAAACACAGTAAAAGTGAGGCATTAAAGAATGTATTGACTGTCGACTCCATAAACGTCGGCGATATTTATTTCGTTGCCGCAATTTTTCAATAATTAAAAATAATGCAATTTTACGACAATGTACAACTGTTGCAATAATTTCATCCATCTCATCTATCTCATCCATATTTAAGCGTGCCGCTTCTATGAAACAAATTTCAGTTGCTCAGCCCGTACGAAAACTCACACCGTGTGAAGCCACGGCCAGTAGCACTGCCAGTACCATTGCCCGTACGGTAGCAAGTAAGAAAATCCAGTTAGAAATCCAGTAAGAAAAAACGTATCGTCTGCGGCAGGCTTTACTTCATTGTTACAATACCAAAGTATATATATATATATGTGTGTGCGTGCGTGCGTGCGTGCGTGCGTGCGTGCGTGCTGTGCGTGCGTGCGTGCGTGCGTGCGTGCGTGCGTGCGTGCGTGCGTGCGTGCGTGCGTGCGTGCGTGCGTGCGTGCGTGCGTGCGTGCGTGTGTGTGTGTGTGTGTTTTGTAGATGTTTCATCCTTTGTTGGAAGACAAATTCATGGGCCTGCGTCACCAATTGAACGAGTTTGGAGATTTCGTTATCGAAATAGTAAAGAATCAGCAGCAACGTGGTGCGCACAGTTATAGGAACGCCCCCAACGTACTTAGGAGACTCATGCTTGATCAAGTTGTGCGGATGTTTGCCAATTTTTTACAACCTGGTTCATCGCATGTAAAATTAATCGATGACAGTTACGTTTATTCGATGCCTTAAGCTCAAATGGAAAATTATCAGAAGTATCTGACACGCATGACTCCGCCATTGAGAGAGATTGGAAGTGTACCAGTTAGACAACACATGTTTGGTAATTAATCAGCGAAATGTTTACAAAAATAACTTTTCTGCGATGTATAATTGCATGGATAATTAATGTTATTATTTTGATCACAGGTAATTTTTTCAAGATAAAGAAGAGAATGATGGTAGATGAGGTAAACATCGAGGTAGTGGGCGCAACATCCTCGACATTGGAGGACGATCTCAAGCGAAAATCAGATAGCGTTGATTTTTCCTCTCCGAAGCCACCTCCTAACGAGAGGAAGCCTGGACACATACCGATAAATGTGATCGTGCCTCATACGTTTAGTGATACTCCACCAAGTTCCTCGATTCTCTAGGTGATTGAGGAGACAAAGAGTCAAGTGGTGGTAACAGCGCCAGTAGCGGCATAATTGTTTCCTATACAGAGTTGAATAAAATGTGTTTGAGCAATAGTATATAACAGCAATAAAAATCGCAATGAGAAGTTATGTGTAATCTGAGTGTCTTTATACAAACATAATGCAACAAAAGAAGAATGTAATAGAATGCTTATAAATATGATGATAGACGAGGCGGATGTAGTCGGTTAATTTCATATGTTAATCTTCCTTGAGTATTGTGTTTCAGTTTTTACAATGTTATAGTTAAAAATCTATGACGTATGCATATGATTATTATCACAAAATAAAGCTCATTAGATTGAATTCGTGTTAAAAAACTTATTTTTACCTTCTTATCCTTGTCGTTCGTTAATCTTAATTACTTTTCACAAAGCAAGGCTTATTAATCCAGATAAGGTTATATATAAAATTTCATTTTATTACAATAAAATAAAGCTTGGTACATAGTTAACAATATTACATTGTAAAAACTGAAACACAATACTCAAGAAAGATTAACATATGAAATTAACCGACTACATCCGCCTCGTCTATCATCATATTTATAAGCATTCTATTACATTCTTCTTTTGTTGCATTATGTTTGTATAAAGACACTCAGATTACACATAACCTCTCATTGCGATTTTTATTGCTGTTATATACTATTGCTCAAACACATTTTATTCAACTCTGTATAGGAAACAATTATGCCGCTACTGGCGCTGTTACCACCACTTGACTCTTTGTCTCCTCAATCACCTAGAGAATCGAGGAACTTGGTGGAGTATCACTAAACGTATGAGGCACGATCACATTTATCGGTATGTGTCCAGGCTTCCTCTCGTTAGGAGGTGGCTTCGGAGAGGAAAAACCAACGCTGTCTGATTTTCGCTTGAGACCGTCCTTCAATGTCGAGGATGTTGCGCCCACTACCTCGATGTTTGCCTCATCTACCATCATTCTCTTCTTTATCTTGAAAAAATTACCTGTGATCAAAATAATAACATTAATTATCCATGCAATTATACATCGCAGAAAAGTTATTTTTGTAAACATTTCGCTGATTAATTACCAAACATGTGTTGTCTAACTGGCACACTTCCAATCTCTCTCAACGGCGGAGTCATGCGTGTCAGATACTTCTGATAATTTTCCATTTGAGCTAAAGGCATCGAATAAACGTAACTGTCATCGATTAATTTTACATGCGATGAACCAGGTTGTAAAAAATTGGCAAATATCCGCACAACTTGATCAAGCATGAGTCTCCTAAGTACGTTGGAGGCGTTCCTATAACTGTGCGCACCACGTTGCTGCTGATTCTTTACTATTTCGATAACGAAATCTCCAAACTCGTTCAATTGGTGACGCAGACCCATGAATTTGTCTTGCAACAAAGGATGAAACATCTACAAAACACACACACACACACACGCACGCACGCACGCACGCACGCACGCACGCACGCACGCACGCACGCACGCACGCACGCACGCACGCACGCACGCACGACACGCACGCACGCACGCACGCACGCACGCACGCACGCACGCACGCACGCACGCACGCACGCACGCACGCACGCACACACATATATATATATATACTTTGGTATTGTAACAATGAAGTAAAGCCTGCCGCAGACGATACGTTTTTTCTTACTGGATTTCTAACTGGATTTTCTTACTTGCTACCGTACGGGCAATGGTACTGGCAGTGCTACTGGCCGTGGCTTCACACGGTGTGAGTTTTCGTACGGGCTGAGCAACTGAAATTTGTTTCATAGAAGCGGCACGCTTAAATATGGATGAGATAGATGAGATGGATGAAATTATTGCAACAGTTGTACATTGTCGTAAAATTGCATTATTTTTAATTATTGAAAAATTGCGGCAACGAAATAAATATCGCCGACGTTTATGGAGTCGACAGTCAATACATTCTTTAATGCCTCACTTTTACTGTGTTTATTATGGTAATTTGGTGTGTTTATCGCATATAAATATGGTTCTTGTTAGTAGGCCTCTATTAAACATAAAATAGTCCATTTCTTTGGACTATTTTGAAGTCTTTTCATTTCTGCACGATGTTATGTTTGCGAAGTGAATTCACGTTTGAACTTTGACAACACTTCGACAGTATAACCTGGTATAACCCAGTATAATCTATAAGACTGCGTCCTGATTGGCTTTTACAATAAACCAGTACAGAATCACGTAAGAAAAATAGGACATGATCTATTACAAAAATCCAGTACGCGAGCCAGTAGCGTAGCCAGTAAGATACCCATTTCCAGTACGGGAGCACGTAAGACTGCCAGTATAGGAGCACGTAAGCAATCCCGTAAGAAAAAACGTATCGTCCGCGGCAGGCTTAACTTACGGTATCAAAATTGACTGTTAACATATTGAACTTTTCTTACCAAATCTTTTTCAGTGGTGTCTTCGGTATAACACTCATCCCTTCCATCACCACACTCGTGGTACAATTAGATAAATTTTTTGTAAGATTAGAGGCGGCGACTTGCTTAGAAATTACTTCGTTACAGAACTGATCGAATTTGATCTTCGCTTGATTTTTTAATCACTTTAAATAATTTAAAAAATTATATGACAAAGAATTATCACAGATTATCGGGCATCAAGGTTTGTGCCAGAAGCGCAGACGCCTCCATCCTGGTTAACGCTCTCCTCAACGACTGCAACAAACGATAATTTGATGAAAATGCGTTTTTAAAATACGTGATTATGCACACAAATGTATAACAACTTACAGCGGCGTAATAAGTATAGTGCTTCTGCAACCCTGGAATTGCGCCATTTACACAAGTCAAGTTAATAATTGTCGATTGCTACGCAATCGGCGGATTAAAAAAATTTCTGGTAACGGACACATCCGCACATACTGATGAATTTGCTCTAATGGCCAATTGTGAATGATGCAATCGGCGATTTCCAAATTATTTTTTGTATCGGACGAGTATTATACGTTCAATGTTTACTGTAAATTTAAATGTAATATACAATTACGCCGAATTCTCATGCAGTTGCAGGTATACCACCCAGCGGAACAAAACTGACGCATGCGCATTGGGTCATCTAAAAAGTAACTAGGCTTACGGTTTCTATATAATTTACATTTATTAATAAATAAACTATGACGCAATTTATCGATGTAATACATATATATACGGAACTAGCAAACGACTAGCAAACGATTTGACACCGAAATATTCACGAAATCATGAGATAAATGGTCAAATCGCAATTTCACCTAGTAAAACTTGTCCAATTTTTAATTTTGATTTTCCATCTAAACTAATTAGTATGCAAACAAAACAAAAAAACATGCAAACGCTAGCAAACGACTAGCAATCAAATGGTATTTTGTAAATTGCTGTAGCTATTATTCCGACAGCCAACTTCGCCCCGGTACTACATACGTATCATTCAACAAACAGCTGTGGTCACAATATGGCTGCTCGCTTAGCCAATCAAGTATCAATCAGATTATCAATCAGAGCTTCGAACATCAATATTGCTTCTCTCTTTATATATGACTCTATAGAGGAGAATTCAAACTTTTTTCTACCTAGACCGAATTTTTTTTCTTATTTCGTCTTTACACAGTAAGCGATCAAAAATCTAGGAAAATTTTCAATATGTGTTTAAGGGTTAACAATATTCCTGCAATAACATCTCATTGCATATGCCAGTAATATTCCGGAAACATTGCAATATCATAATTTTTTAATAAAGTAATGGCAATAAAGAGCTAAAGCGGAATATTCGCGTACAATAATATATTAATTTAACTCTTCTGTAATTATTCATCCACATTTAGCAAATTAAGGTTGGGCGACGTTACTATCCAGTAAACATTTTGTACGCAAAAGGATATCCAATTGGCACAAAATTCAAGCGGAATTTCATACCAAAATCGTATCCTACTGTGTCCGCATTAGGATGCCCAATGTAAACCAAATCTGACGAACATATCTGAAGTCAAATTGAAACCAATACCAAAACAAATTTGATAATAATAACGTGATGACAAAATGGCATTAAACACAAACCAAATTTGTTATCAAATGCATTGACAAAATAATGCCAAATACAAACCAAATCTGTTTTCAAACGTGCTGACAGAATGACACCAAATACAGATCAAATCTGATGTTTCCCAGACCAACAAAAAAATTTAATTTTTTTTTAACAGATTTTATTTTTCTTATAGCTTAATCTGTATCTATTGTTTCACATATAACATTTTAATTCACTTATTACAATTACGCATTATTTTATAAATTTTTGAAAACGCATGTCGGCGCCGGCGGGATTCAAACCTACCTATACAGCACAGAGAGATTGCAAGACCATTGTAGAATGATTTAATTGAAACATTGTAATATCCCAGTAAACACAATATGTATGTTATATAATATAGGAGTAACATGTAATATAACAGATGTTACATTCTATTTATATTATAATTATATAATATTACTTTATACATGCAATATAACTAGATTATGAAACTATTATGATGCCTGTTATTAATGTGTTATAATAGACAAACAGCAATATAATTACAATATTGCATGTTATATAATAACGGTTATATTACATACATTTTGATATTATATAATTTAAAATACGCAAAATTTTATTAACCTAACTTAACTTAATAGCAAAACTATTTTTAGTCGGTTCCAATACTAGAGAGGTTCCTCTCTGTCAATACTTCCCGCCATTAATTAAGGTAATTATAATTAATTAATTAATTAATAGCGTTTTCGATTGGGAAAAAGTTAGTGCGCACCAGTGCGCACTCAGTTCACGCCAACACTGGACAAGTTCCATGAGTTGCACTGAATAGTGCAAATGCAAAAGAACACGCCCAAATTTTCAGTGCAAGTGTCACTTGAGTTAATTATAATAGATCACGCTAAAAAAAAAGTAACCTCGAAAAAGTAATCTCGTGCTCAGTAAGTAATGATTTTTACTATATGTAATTAAATAGTATATAATTATTAAAGAAATGCTATTATATTACATCAAATAATTAATTATATTTTAAAAAAGGGATAAAATTGATGTACTTGTATAAAAGATATAACACTTACGGTGTCATTATCCATTTTTTTTCACACATGCTACATAATTTACAGTTTTTGGAATTATTCTTCTAGTTCGGAAGATTGCAATTATTTCTTCTTCCTCGCTTGAACTAGAAGATTCCAAAAATGTCTCCAAAATATTAAAAAGATCCAAATCCGGATTGCTCATTCTTTCAAATTTGAAACTTTGTTCGTTATTGCTTATAATAATGCACTGATGCTTGCATGCATCCAGTGCACTGAACTGGCACGGTCAAAATATCTCGTGCCACTTAGTGCGCACTGAGTGCGCACTATGCGAGTGTCGTGCGTTCAAACGAACACGTGACACTAGCCAAGTGCACATTGGCACTGCTAATCGAACACGCGCCTGACACTGAGTGCAGCTAGTGCATCCCAATCGAAAACGCTATAAGGTACTTGGTAGTCGGTGTGTATCAGAGTGCGGTCAAGTTAACATCCTTTGATTGGTCAATTTGAAAAATTCTTTGTTCTGATTGATTAATCAAATGCTTCGAAGCATTTGTAGTGTCCAGTTGATTGCACCCTTAGTATGTATCAGTGCAGTGTATTTCCGAACCCAGCATACCTCTCCGACCTATTTTGTGCATTGATAAGAGAAAAGACAGGTATGTAATGAAGTATTATAATCATAAACATTGTGTGATACAATGTTATCACGGATAAATATCGATTATTTGATATCATTTACCCACGGATTATACATTTAGATCATATTTGACATCGTTTTCAACATCGCATAGAAAATGAGGTTAAAAATGTTCGCTTGAGAAACGGCATCCGTTCCAGTGATATAAATGTAAAAATCTTTTATCTGTAAAGTGACATAAAAGTTGGAAAACACTGGATTCAGGCGCGGATTTACGTATTTTATCGCTTGGGGCTGAAAAGTAGCAGCCGCCCCTTGTACAGTGAAAATTAGAATTTTTATAAGAAATGCATAACGCGACCTGAACATGATGATTCCTAAGTGTAACAACTTTTAACTTAACAAGTCTAATGCCTGTGTAAAATAAATTCCAAATGTAACAGCTTTTAATAGGTTAATATTAGGATATAACTTGTCAACTTGTATATACAGGGTGACCCAGAAAATCTGCCCATGCCTTCATGGGTTGATAGAGCAAGTAAAATTGAGAAGAAAAGTCCTTTACCATTTTTCGAAATTCGCAATAGTTAACGAGATAAAAATTAATTAAAGTCGGCGAATGAAAGCGTACTTTCCCTACCCGCCGCGCGCGGGATCGTCTAGCCGTCACCAAGCTAGGACCAGGCGGCGCGGCGAGGAGCGAGTAAAGCAGCAACTACCGCGCGCGGGGGGGACCGCCTGGCTGTCGCCGAGCCAAGAGCTTGGTGACGGCTAGGCGGTCCCGCGCGCGGTGTGTAGAGAAAGTACGCCTTCATTCGCCGACTTTAATTAATTTTTATCTCGTTAACTATTGCGAATTTCGAAAAATGGTAAGGAACTTTTCTTCTCAGTTTTACTTACTCTATCAACCCATGAGGGCATGGGCAGATTTTCTGGGTCACTCTGTTATAATATTGCAAAAAAACTACGCGCATTAGCTGGTATTATAATTAATTATTTATTATATTAAATGAATTATTAAATACCACTCAAAGTGTGCCACGAGAAGGCTGCACGATAGGATTTCACACTCCGGTTTTTTGTTTTTTTGTGTTTTCTTGTTTTTTAATTTTTTTTTAATTTTTTAAAGTTTATTTTTTTATTTGATTGTATTATAGTTTAATTTTTAATTAAAATGTTGATTTTGACAATAAAATACTTGTTAAATGAAGGTCCTTTAATTGTGAATTACTTTTTCAATTATTACTTATTTTATTACCTTTCTACGCGACTGAGCATTAGCAAATGAATCAATTATATCATCATAATTTATACGTTTTGCGATTTCTGACTCAATTGTAAGAACTGCTGAATAGTTGAGACGTTCATCACACATCGTAGATCGGAGATAATTTTTGACGCGCGGTAATACTGAGAAAGATCTTTCTGCTGAACAGTTTGTTACAGCTATGCATAAGAAGATTCTAAGTACGATATTAATGTAAGGATATACTTCTTGGAGGCCTTTATCGTAAATCATTTTGCAGATCTCTCGAATAGTGCTTGGAGGTTCATTTAAATTTTTTAAAAATCCAAAGAAATGGAGACATTCATTTTGAAACGATTCTGAATCTGGCAAGTCTTCTTTGTATTCATTACTTAATCTGGCTGCATTTTTAGCAATAGTTTTATCATCCATTGTAATTCCTTTAGTTAAAAAACCAAAACTCGTGCTTAACTTTTCATAGACTGCTTTTCGACGTTCTAACTCTGCAACTATTCTATCAATTATGACATAAAAAGTATTGATTTTAAAGTTTTCTCGCCCAATAAATTCGGTTTCAAAATTTCGTGATTCACCGTCTTGGAGTTTTTTTATCTTTTTTCTTTTCGATATATCTTCATTCTCTGTAACAAATGATTTTTTAAGAGCAGCATTTTCGTAGGTATCAAAAGTTTTCCTAATACTTTCAACATAGTTTATTAGTGAACCGTATAGTTCTGCTACAGTATAAAGATCAATGTCAGCTGCTTGGAGCTTCTTGCTAGAAAAATAAAATCTCTGTAATAAATTATCCCATACTGAAGAAAGAATAGCTGTTTCAAGACGTTGTAGTTGTCGGAGGATACCTGAAGCTTCACATCGAGTACAAGAGTTTTCTGTTTCAACTTCCGCAATTGATGTAAGAACCTCAATCACTTCATTCAATCTTTATTAAGACTCTGACACGCGTCATAACGGGCTGACCATCGTGTTTGTGACAAGCCTTTTAGAGTTCTGTTTTCACGCTATGTTAAATGTCTCTGTAATATTTCCCAGCGATAAGTAGAACTTGAAAAAAATACATACAAATTTTGAAGAAGAAGAAAAAGTCATTACTTTCTTTACAACAACTTGCTGCATGTTCTCCAACTAAATTCAGGGAATGAGCTGAGCAAAGAGAGTATACAGCATTTGGAGAAATTTCATTAATTCTAGCTTGTAATCCGGCATATTTTCCAGACATATTCATGACATTATCATATGATTGACCTCTACAATTTGCAATATCGATATCAAAACCCACAAGCACAGTGACAACAGCATCAAAAAGTTCGATTGATTTATGACCAGCATTCGGAACAAAACACAGAAACCTCTCTACAGGATGTCCATTTTCCAAAACATATCTCACAATCACTGCAAGTTGATCAGTATGAGATATGTCTGGACTTGAATCTACTATAATAGAAAAATACTTGGCACTCTTTAATTCTTTAATTATTTGTTTCGTTACTTCTTCAGCCATTAACTTAACGAAATGTTCATATGTAGTAAAAGATAAATACGAAGTGTGGCCTTGACCTGGATTACCGTACTTAGCTATATGCTCTGCCAAAAAAGGATCGAATTCAGAAATAAGTTCAAGACACATTATAAAGTTACCACTGCTTGACGAACCAAACTTCTCGATATGACCTCTTAAAGGTAAACCTGCAGTTACCAAAGCACGGACAGTGGCTATAACCCGTTTTAAAACGTTGCGCCAGTACTTTTTCTCTGTGTCTATTTGACAAGAAAAATGTGTATCAATTTTTCCAAGAGTGTTTGATCTCATTTTCATTTCTAAAACACACGACTTGTGTTCAAAAGAATTCTCGTGATTTTTCAATGCATCATTGCCATGCTTCCAGTCGTCAAATCCTTCTTTTGCTATTTTTGTAGTTCCACCAAATAATTGACAAGGAACACCAAACACTGAACCAGAACTTTCTGAGTACATTAAATACGATCGCTTTACTATTTGGCCATTGACAAGTTGGGTTTTAAATAAAGATTCATTTAAATATCGATATTGCTTACCACAAAGTCTCTTTGAGCGGGAAAAATCAAAATTTTTATCATGAACATGATCTTGGTTAATTCCATGCTGCAAAACGTATTTACGTGTAGCATCGTTTATTACCCATAAAGCTGGATCCTTTACAATCACATTAGAATTAACTGCCAAATTATTACTTTGATTGATATTAGTAATAGAAGACGAAGTAGTTGGCTCTGGGGACTTTGATGTGAAATTAGAATTAGGGTCTATGTCACAAGCTGTTGGTACAATTTCTTTGATTTATTATCCGAATCAGTAATGGGAAGGAGCTGTTTTGAAGAATCAGCAATGGAAATGGCTGGTTTTTCAAAGTTATTTAGTTGATTAACAACTTTCGGTTGATTAAAGAAACTATCAATTTTAAGAGTTTTTTCTACGATACTACGTTCTCTCTCAGCCTTATCCAACCTACGTTTCTTGTATTGACTTCCACTTAACCGTATTCGTCCGTCACTCATGTTTCTTATATAATATATAAAAAAAGTTGAAGGCTGCGACAGCAATCTAATGCAAATTATAAAAAAGGAAGTAAAAGGAAAAAAACGTAAAAAACTGCGATTAATAACTAAAATTTATATATACTAATCAAGAAATTTATTTGATTTTAAAATACAAAAGATAAAACATAAAGTATGAAACACAAATGGATATAATATTGTCGCACGCTAATTCTCACGTATCGTAAGTATCGTTGCCGGCCGCCGGGCTCGATCTCATATATGTAATAATCGAGGTCTAACTTCTTTTGCGAGATAGGGTTTCGGTGGGCACGACACACCGCGGCGTACGATTGAACCTCAGCCGTATGCCGCCTCTGAAACGCGGTCCTGCGGCACGACGCGCCGCGGCATGACATGCTGCGGCGCGTCGTGTCTCCATATTTTGCCGCCCCTATATTTTGCCGCCCTGGACTATAGCCCATTAAGCCCCTATAGTAAATCCAGCCCTGATAATTATAATTTATAATTGTTTTGACATGCAGTTTGTATCTGATATTATTACTGTGTAAATAGTAAACAAATGTTAGTAAAATAGTTATATTCATTATTTTCCACATAGCACGTAATATTTCTGTGATATCACAGAAATATTGCAATATCACAAAAATATTACATATTACTGTAAAATATCACAGAACTATTACTGTGATATTACGCAGTGATAATGACATTGAAGTATTCTAGTGATATCACAGGAATATCACAGAAATATTACTGTGATATTACACAGTGATAATAACATTAAAATATTCCAGTGATATCATTGCAATATATTGTTGCAATATTTAATTCCAAAGAACAAGGTAATGTCAAATGACTTTTTTATTATGTCTTATTAATGCATCGTCACTATCTCTTTGATTAATTTCGATATTTTCAATATCCATAATATTCTTGGTAATTTTGATGAATCCTATAGAAGAAATCAACTTACAAACAAAATAATTATGTCTTTGCCCTTTCGTGGAATGAAAGTGAAAGTTAAGAAAAAAAATTAATTAACTTTATTATTAATTTAGATATTTACTTAGTTTATCCCTTAAACTGTATATATAAACTATAATGTACGCTCTTCTATGTAATCTATCAATTTAATTATTGCTTTACAACTAGATCAATACCCACGCAACATAAGGACGTCCTTTAGACGTCCAATGGACGTCGCGGTCGGACATGTCTTGACGTCCAGATGACATACTAATTGTGTCTTGTAGACGTCTAAGAAACGTCCTTCGGACGTACAATGTACCGCCTTCTGACGTCAAATGGAAGTCGTTAGGACGTCTCAGCAGGACATAAAAAGGACTTTTATGGACGTTGTTTGGACATTATTTTATATTGCGCGATTAGGACTTTATTTAGTAAAAAAATGATATTTATTAGTAAAAGTAGTATTAACCCTGCCGAAAATGTGCGATTAAAACCGAAAAAAAAGTAATCTGAATCAATCGAGATTTCTGCACCAAAAATATGGTGTAAAGACAGATTGAAAATATTATAAAATCGGAACCCAGATAGATTTATTAAAACAGAATACATTAATATAAAACGTTATAAATGTTTAATTTACAAAAAAATATTTCTTGTATCCTTTTCGTTGAAAAAGACTAAAAAAAGATTAAATTTGAATTAAATATTTAATTTTTGTACAAGATTAAATAACAATACAAATTGTTATTTACATGTAAAAATTATAAAAATTTATGTGGAACAGCGTTCCACACACGTCACATTTGAAAAGACTGAGAGTGAGTATTCGTCTCGAGGTTACAACAAACAGCTCCTAAAAGTCTTACTGAAGTTATGAGCTGGGGAGTCGGCCGCGGTGGCGCCTAGATATAACGCTCGTGGCCGCATTCGACTCACGAGAAGATCTCTCGCGGCGTGGCCGCCTAGCGGTGGTGCCAGCACTCACTTGTTAAATTCATTTCAATCCGAAATTACAGGATTTCATAAATTATAATTAAATCGAATTTTAATGTATACATGTATTTGATTCACAGAATCATGTAAACAGATATGATTCTGTAAATCAAATATATATACTTTTTATTATACCTGCTAGATATATAATTACTTTCTTTATATTTTAAGTTTACGTTCCAAAACGTTTTTTTCCAAGAAAAATTTTACTTGATATAATATACGTTATTATTTATTTATATTTTGAGTAAGATTTTCCTCACAAATAAAATAGCCGTTAAATAGCATATTAAATTAATCGTTATAGTATTATACATATGTATTAAATATTACATAATTTAAATATTATATATAATAAAATATTAAATATTAACGAATAATATATTTTATTAAAAAGCTATATACTGTATATTAAAGCTTCTCGTATTATCAAAATTTGTAGTTTATGTTTATATATGGTTAAATATATCTTTTGTTAAATATTTTTTAACACGAAAAATTATCTTTATAATTTTATAATTTATAAAATTCTTGTGTTATACTAATAATGATAATAATGATAATAATAAAAATACTCAACTTTGTTGACATATATGTATATAGCGGACCTTTTCGGAACGTATCTGCCAATATCTGCTAGACATTTAAAGAACGTCCTTAGAACATCTTCAAAATGTTTTATTTAATATAAAGAACAACGCAATTTTCGAATATATTTATTATGTATGTTTAATACATGTTTAATATACATAATATGTTAAATATTACGAATCATCCCAAATATGTCCTGCGGATGTCCTACAAACGTCATACTGCAGCTATGATAAACCAGGATGTCCTTCGGACGTCTTTGGAACGTCCTATGGACGTACGAGATACTAGGACATTACAAGGACTTTTGTGGACATGTATTGGACGTCCGGGGACGTCCATGTGTTGTGTGGGTAATGATTTCATTAAAAAATTACAGAAAAACCTTTGTATTTGTCTTATTGCCATTTATAATTTTTACAGGAGCACAAAAATCGATTTAAATTTTTAAAAATTTTTGTTATGAGGAATTTTTTTAAAGAAAATGTTTACAAAAGTTTTGTCAATACACATTTATTATTCATTTGGCAATAAATATTTTAAGGTACATTTAGAAGTTTTTGAAAAAATATACATTTTTATGTTGTTTAATATTTAGTGCTTGGTACATTATTTTGTAAAATAGTTTATTCATTAATATTGATTAGACTATTATACACCACAGTAAAAGGTTTTTCATTTAATTAAAATATTAAATTTCCAACAAATTTTTCTTTAGATTTCACTTTTTTTTAACTCTATTAAAAAATATGATTATATATGTTACGTCCAGAGTTGAAAAAGGATCGGTAAAATATGGGGAGAAGGGAGGGTCGTAACAACTTGAGAACGTGCACAGAAGGCACTACAGGCCGCGTCGACAACCCAGGGTATATGGGTCAGTGAGACCAACGACAAACACCCGGGGGTGTCTCGCGTCCCTTGGTCCTGTTTTGAGGCAGCAAATTTAATTGTTTTACCTCGGGATCGGACCTAGTGCTTGGCTTAATAGAGCGAGGGATAATGAGTCAGGTTGAGAAATCAATCAAATTTCCTTATAGTCAATCATCAGTTTATTGAAAGAAAATAATGGAAGGTAAATATAAATAAAAAAAAAATTAATTCTATATGAAAGTAATTTATTACAAATTGGAGTTGTTAAGGAACACAAATTAGTAATTAAAAAGCGAAAAATCCGCAGACTTGTGATATAAAGTTGAAGATTAACAATTACGATTATATATATATATATATATATATATATACAGGATGTCCCATTTTAATCCATCCACGCAAATATTTCCGTTTCCTTGCATTTTACAAGAAAATGTTTCAGACAAAAGTTGTATGGTTTCGAGGGGGACATAAGATGGTGTCATTAATTTGACCTCGAATAGTTGCTTAAAGGTCACATGAAGGTCAACTTCAATTTTTTAAATAGAACTGCCTATTTTTTATTGCATATTCTTGTAGCTTATCTCGAGACGTTTCCAAAACACTATAAACAAATGTCTTTCCGTTAAGTATTTTGGGAGTTGTGACGCTTGAAAGTTGGTGGGCCATTTTAATCCATCCACGCAAATATTTCCGTTCCCTTGCATTTTACAAGAAAATGTTTCAGACAAAAGTTGTATGGTTCAAAGGGGGCCAACCGTTGATGACCTTGAACTTGACCTTGAAGTCGATTTTTAAAGTCATTTTAAGATTAACAAGTGTTTTTTCAATGGAAACCCGTATTTTTGATCCCGGATTTGGAAAGAGCACAAAATTTTGCATAAAAAATATGTACCCATGTTAGGGCCTAAAAGTGGACCATAGGGGACTTTTAGACGAAAACAAGTGATTTTATTTTAGCACTACCTTTTGTGCTAAAGTATTTAGCACTACACACGTTAATCAAGCACCCCAAAGGGAACAGAAAACTACTACGTCCACGTCGTTGTTCCTGGGTAATGCTAAAGGTAGTGCTAAAATAAAATCACTTGTTTTCGTCTAAAAGTCCCTTATGGTCCACTTTTAGGCCCTAACATGGGTACATATTTTTTACGAAAAATTTTGTGCTCTTTCCAAATCCGGGATCAAAAATACGGGTTTCCATTGAAAAAACACTTGTTAATCTTAAAATGACTTTGAAAATCGACTTCAAGGTCAAGTTCAAGGTCATCAACGGTTGGCTCCCTTTGAACCATACAACTTTTGTCTGAAACATTTTCTTGTAAAATGCAAGGGAACGGAAATATTTGCGTGGATGGATTAAAATGGCCCACCAACTTTCAAGCGTCACAACTCCCAAAATACTTAACGGAAAGACATTTGTTTATAGTGTTTTGGAAACGTCTCGAGATAAGCTACAAGAATATGCAATAAAAAATAGGCAGTTCTATTTAAAAAATTGAAGGTGACCTTCATGTGACCTTTAAGCAACTATTCGAGGTCAAATTAATGACACCATCTTATGTCCCCCTCGAAACCATACAACTTTTGTCTGAAACATTTTCTTGTAAAATGCAAGGGAACGAAAATATTTGCGTGGATGGATTAAAATGGGACACCCTGTATATATATATATATATATATATATTTACATTCATAATATCCTATACTGGTGCGACGAACAGGGTATTCGTATGTATGTATGTATAATTGTGTCTATATTGTCTAGAAATATTATTCTCTAATTTCTGTTACAGTAGCGAAATTGGGGCGAAAATGGTTGAGGAACATTAATTTCGGGACTAAGTAATAATTTGGGTACGTGTGGGGAAAGAAGACGGGAATAGTTCCGTCAGGAGAGAGGTGGGGAAGATAGGCGCGAACGGTTTCCAGATCGAACTGGTCAGGCCCGATTGTAAATGCGCCAGGAGGGAGGAGATTGGAACACAAAGGAAGGACAGACAGGATGGCGTTTAACGACTGGAGGGGGCCAGGAGCGAAAAACGAACGAGGTGAAAGTGGTGGAAGCTCGTCTAGATATTCCACGCTGTGGACGGGAGAAGGGGAAGGACGTTCGTCCTCGAAATTGTGAGATCCGAGGATCGGAGGCTCTAAGGGAACTTCTTTCTCCTCCTCGAAATCGAGGAACTCGAGGTTCGGAGATCTCCGCAGAAATCTTTCTCCTTCGAAGTCCCGAACCTCGGGGTTTGGAGGTGGAGACAGGGAGATAGGGGAATCGGGGAAGATCCTATACATGAGTTGACTCGAAGTAGAGGTGAGGAGTTTACGTGTTCGGAGGGGGTTAATTCCTCTTCTTCGAGAGGGACCGGAGAATATGAGGGTTCAGGGGAAGAACTTGCGGGTGAATTTACGTGTTTGGAGGAGGTTGACGGTTTCTCTTCGTCGAGAGGGACTGGAGAGTAAAAGGGTTCAGCGGGAGAATTGGCGGGTGTGTTACCGGAAGTTATCAAAATATTTAATTGTTTGTTATGTAAGGTTCCTAATTTAAATAAGTTAGCGATAAACGGTATTGCTTCAGAAGGGAGATTGAGTGACGCAGCAAGCTTCCTTGCTCTCCGGTTTCTGCGATTCCGACGGTGGCGGGCTTCGGCGCGAGACTTATTTTTGTGTATTTTTAGTGGAATATGGTCATTTACTAGAACGAAATAATAAAAAAAAAAATTCGACCCCCTTTTCTCTCTAATATACAAAAGAGAAAAAAAAATAAATAAATAAAAAAAGTTTTTACTGAGGAGAGAGGATGGGAAGGTAGTTGAATTAGAAAACAGTGTAAGTCTAAATCGAATCGGCGGAGGCCGATTCATATCCAGAAAGTATAAATTTCTTTGAATCAAAACGAGCCGAAACTCGATTTAATCCAAAATGGAAATCAAGGTTGAATCGAATCAAACAGAGTTCGATTCAATCCAGAAGAATAAAAATATAAATTTCTTTGAATCAAATCGAGCCGAAACTCGATTTAATCCAAAATGGAAATCAAGGTTGAATCGAATCAAACAGAGTTCGATTCGATCCAAGAAAAGGTAAAGGTAATCAGAAATGGTCGGAAGGGAAGTTGTGAATGTGAATATGTATAGATCACCCGTAAGAGAGAAAAGCCAGTCAGGAAAGGTAAACTTATGTTTGGAACTTACTACATGTTGGTTAAACTGTTAGAGTTGACAAATGTGATACTCTCGGGGCCGCAGACCTCCAAACTGGGGCCAAACTCAGCGGGAGACGAACAATTCAGCCAAAAGGATTGCAGGTGCGATGGAGAATGGTTGCCAGATCCCAAATATGCCGGTTTTCACTATGGCACTTTCCCGACCGAGACTTGTGCTCCACACGAGTTTAAAGGCCGCGTATCCGAGAGTCGCAGAACTCGGACATGCAAGATGCCACGGAACTGCGATTCGGACGAGGAATGAAGACTAGACTAGACTACTCGCTCCGCTAGAAGACGCACCTATTTATACTATTTTTCATCTATGATTCCCTTTGTCCCATCGAGGGCCGTGTGCACCACTTTATTCATTAATACACCCACGTGCAATATTTGCTTTTACGACTTTTTTATGTTCCTCGGTAATTGTTATCCGAGAAAGCGGCAGGTTTGACAATTGAACTCTCGGAAGCATTAAATGTCAAAAATTCTTTGATTTGTTGCTATGCGGGTGTCGGACATCAGAACTCAAAGGGGTACACACGTGTGTCTTCCATCTCCCTGATTTTACTATCTTGGGTGTTTCCGGCGTCGAGCAACGGTGTCACCTCAGATCTCCTTAATTGGTAAATTTATAACTACTTGTCACTTCGTAACATCTGATTTTTGCCGTAAGAGTCACGGTATTCTTGGGATCGGGGTCAGATCACCGCCGCTCTGCCCGTTAATTAGAGTATCCGCTGGTTGCGAAGGAAAGAATCGTTACTCCGCAGGACGTAACATATATATTCCATCATTAATTAGGTATTTTACAATGTTCGTTAATTATATGTATGTATATAACGTTGCGGCTCGGTCACCGACCGTCACAACATACGACAAAACAAGCAAGCGCGTGCACAGCCGCTATGCGGTCCCACCGTGTGTATAATACTCCACGCAAACAAATGAGTGCTGACAACACCGCTAGGTGGCCGCGCCGCTGGAGATCTTCTCGTGAATCAAGTGCAGCCACAGGTGTTATATCTAGACGCCACCGCGGCCGACTCGCTAGCTCACACTTCAGTGAGATTTTAAGGAAAATTGTTGCTTGTTGTAATTTGGAGATGAATACTCGTTCTGATTCTTTTCCCAATGTGATGTGCGTGTGGAACGCTGTTTCACATAAAATTTTATATTTTTACATATAAATAATATTTTGTATTGATATTTAATCTTGAACATAAATTAAAATCATAATTCAAATTAAATCTTTTTAAAAAAAAATGAAAAAGGACACAAGAGATATTTTTTGTAAATTAAACATTTATTACGTTTACATTATTGTTTTAATAAACATAATTATTTTTTTCTATGTCTAATATATATTACTTGTACAACAATATGAAAATAATATTAAGAATAACAATAAAAATAAAAGAAATTAAAATAATTAATTAAAATAATTAAAATAATAATTAATTCCTTGCAATATCATTTAAATTTTACGTAAACATCATAGAAATATTGTGAAATGTCACAGTAATATTACTGTGAAATATCATAATATTACTGTAATGCGTTTTCGCGGACATTTTGATATTACTGTGATATCACAGTAATATTTCGTAATATTTCTGCAATATTTAATTTGTAATATTGCAATGAAAAAGTGATATTGCTGTGATATCACTGCAATATTACGTGCTATGTGGGATTAAAGCCGTTGTACAATAAATCTAGAATAAAAATAAATTGCGAATATCACGATTGGCAAAATTTTTAATATTTGTATCTTATCAAATAACATAAAAAGAAAATTTCATAATTTAATATGTTTATATATTTATATTAACAATGAACACACATCTTACATCAATTCATGTACGTTGACCTTAATATGCATCAGTGCACACTGGTGCAGACCAACTAAATTCGTTATAAGATGTCCGCTTTTTGAAATATTGCATTGAAATATTCCATTTTTCCAAAATATTTACATAAATATTATTACATCACATAATTCCAATAAACAAAATAATATTTATGTAACATTTTAAGAAACATTTTTCGCAAAAGAAAAATCTTGGGAATATTTTTTCGGAAATTTCCAAGCGGTTACCCATCCAAGTCGCGACTCCGGTGAACGTTGCTTGACCTCCGTGATCGCTGCGAACTGATTCCTCATGATGACCTGTGAACACTTTATGCTAATATGTGTATATAACTGGTAGATCAGGTCAATATACGTTATCGAAAAAATGAAATATGTATAATTAAAGCACAATATTTATATAAACAAATATAAAATTATAGTTTTTTTTACTAATTTTGCAAATGCAGAATAGCATCTGGAATAACTTTTCTGTTATTTGTTTAAATAAGATGCAATCAGAAAATATATATCAATATAATACAATAATTAAATTAAATATAAAAAAATTTTTATTAAAAAATACTGTTTGTTCATTGAGCTGTAGATCGAGGTTTTTTCATATATGGACCTATTTCGTCTATTGATATAAATATTTATGTTTTTTAACAATACTATGATGCACACAGCACCACGGGACCGCATGCCTTTTTTTAGACGTCTTAAAGTCAACATTTGAAGACGTCTGCAGACGTCTATGCAAAGTCGACTTGCAGTCAACTCTGAAAACCTGACTTGGATGAGCCGACTTACAGTCGATATATGGACGGTTGTAGTCTTAGGGAATGTAGAAATTCAGCGGAAAATTTAGTAATGTCGCCCGACCTTAGTTTGCTAAATGCAGATGAATAATTATGGATGAGTTAAATTAATATATTATTATACGTGAATATTCTGCTTTGGCTCTTTATTGCCACTACTTTATTAAAAAATTATGATATTGCAATGTTTCCGGAATATTACTGGTATATGCCATGCGATGTTGCAGGCATATTGTTAATTTATGTTTCTGCAATGTCTCCGTAATATTGCATTGCAATCTGCAACATTGCAACGTTGCTGCAATGTTGCTGGAATTTTCTGTGCTGTATGGGTTACAATGTTTCAATGAAATCATTCTGCAATGTTCCTGCAATCTCTCTGTGTTGGGAAATTATGAGGGTTTGTATCGCGAAATAAACTCAATTTTATTTAAGGCTTTTGCTTCATTGTCCTGCTAACCATCGCGCTACATTGCTTTTTCACGAGTGCTTGCTGCAGTGTCGAACTAACAATTTGGCACAATTATTTATTAAATTGAGTTTTGTGATTATCAAAGTATATCCCAATCAACACACAATTTTTTAAATGCTTTTTTAATATTTATTCAATATTAATTATTTATTGTACAATTCATTATAACAATAATATTTATTAAAAATTTATTAAATGTTTATTTAACATTAATTAAACCCTAATAACCAAATTGGACGGAAGAACGAATTGCTAATTTATGATTCATTATGTTGATAAAAGTCAGGCAGCAGCCAAGCATAATTTGCTGTTTCAGTTAATATTAACAGAAAAATAGCAAAATGGAGCAGGCACTGCGTCATTGCATGTTAAAAAAATTGTAGCAAAAAATGCAGCAAAACTTATAGACATAAAGGAAACAGAAATCAAACACACCGTGTCGTCATAACATGAAGGTAAAAACGCGGCCGATATAGAACACGGTCTGCTTCATCAGCTTTTGATGGCAAAATCGCAGCAAATATCAAACACAATCTGTTGTCAGATATAATTAACAAAAATGCAGCAAAAACTCAATAATTAAAAAGTGACATATATAATTAATAATTTTTAATGAAAATTTTTAAATTAAAGTTTAACGTCAATGAGAAATTGAGAAAATAAGTATAAACGTTACGTAATATGTGTTGAAAGCGTTCTTGTTTAATCTGCGTTGTCACATTATTGGTTGAATATTTTTTTATTCTAAAATAAGTTTTGTTATTAAAACATTTCCTAAATTATATTATATTACTGAATCAATGAAATTCAAATTAATGAACGTCATTTGTTGATTCTATGAACATTTTTTTCAGTGCAAGTTTTATATATTAGGTGCACAACTAAGTTTCCGCTGTTTATCAATACGGCTCCAACATGGCTCCAGTAGTAAGTGCTGGTCGATTTAGACATATTCAAAACGTCATGAACTAAGCTTAGACATATGGTAAACAAACCGCGTTGACACGTTAGTGATTTTGTTTTAGCGTCATATACTTTTGATTGTGTAAAAATGTCTGATTTTGGGCCAAATAATCGTCATTTGTGGGAAATGTTGATTTTCTTATTTCATTCGAAGAAAACGGCGGCTGAAGCGCATCGAGAGCTCCAAAAAGTTTACGGAGATGCTGCTCTAAGTGAAACAACGTGTCGTAATTGGTTCCGTCGCTTCAAGGATTACGGTGATTATGATGTTGACAATCGTCTGCGTGAAAGAAGACCAAAAACATTCGAAGACGCTGAATTGGAGGCATTGCTCGAAGGATCCGTGCCAAACGCAAGAATAGCTTGCTTCAGCATTAGAAGTTACTCGTCAAGCCATTTCCAAGCGGTTGCATGCATTGGGAATTATTCAAAAACTAGAAACTTGGGTTTCTTATAATTTAAAGCCAAGGAACGTTGAGCGTCGTTTCTTCACCTGTAAACAACTGCTTCAGCGGCAAAAAAAGAAGTGTTTTCTTCATCGCATCGTAACGGGTGATGAAAAATGGATTCATTACATCAACCAAAGAAAAGAAAGTCATGGGGACTGCCCGGTCATGTTTCTACGTCGTCGGCTCGGTCGAATATCTACGCTGCGAAGGTTATGCTGTGTATTTGGTGGGACCAGGTCGGTGTTATTTATTATGAGCTATTGAAACCAAACGAAACCATCACTGGGAAACGGTATCGACTTCAATTGATGCGACTGAGCCAAGCACTGCGTGTCCCTTGACATGCCGATTAATATAGATCGATCGTTATTCGTTATAAGCGATCAGCGTTGAACATTACAACGACTCTAACGACAAAGTTTAATTATCTACATAAAGTATGTAATTCAATTGACACGGATTTTGTAAAAACACGCGTAACGGCTATTGGTGAATTTTATTTTTATTATTTTATTTTTGTTTTGTTAAAGTATCAGTATATTTTTTAAAGTATCAGTGATCAAAAATTGATTAACTTACATAAATCGTATAATAAGAAGCGAGATGTTAACCGTATTTTTGACACAATTTGTTTCGCCGATTGAAAATCGACGAAGCAATTATAGAAGTTTTGGACCATGGGCTTTAAATCCCGGACTATTGTATTTAAAAGCCTCAGGCTGTTTTAAAAATTCTCTTTGCGCCTTGCGTCAATAATGTAAGAAACACACACACTCTGAAGAAGACTCCGTAGAGTCGAAACGTTTGTGTCTCAAATATTAATAAATATTGATTACAAGTTATACAAACATCTACATCTTTTTGCTCGTCTTACTGGCCTTTTTAATTAATTGTTAAATTGCATATAAGTTTATCAAAATATTAAATAGTATTTATATTGCATCAGATATAATTACCCTTATAATCATTTCTGCAACTACAAAGGTTGGTAACAGATTTTGGTCCGCATATGGTCCGCATACATTGATATTTCCAGTACTGTTAGCAGATTTATACCAAATATACTACAACCTTGTTGGCAGAGTATATGACAAATTGGCGGTGAAAAACAAGCAAATTTGGTGAAAGTTTTGATGACAAATTTATAACAATTATTAAACAAGTTTGCTATTGCAAAAATGTTAGCAATTTTCACGCAAAAATGCAACATTATTTCTTTATCAAAATACACGATTGGAAGTTGATAGCAGACAAATCTGTTCCGAGTAAACCAACACATAACTGTTACATAACTGAGGGAGCACATGAAAAGAACAATGTAATATATCACTGTTATGTGGATGAGATGTAAATATTATATAAATTTGAGAGCACTCTGAAAAAACAAAATTATATTTCTTTGTTACATAACTGAGAACACATGAAAAGAACAATGTTATATATCACTGTTATATAGATGAGACGTAAATATTATATAAATTTGAGAGCACTCTAAAAGAATAAAATTTCTTTGTTACATATATAACTCATAATATAATGTAAAAATGTAATCTCGTAAAATATATGCAAACAACAAAAAAATTTTTTGTTTAATTTTTTGCTAAAAGATATGTTTAAGTTAACAAGAGAATTAAATATCTTTTGTGACTCCATATAAATTTAATTATATTATAATTATGCAGCTATGTGTTGAGTGTTTTTTAATAAATAATGTTGGTACTGAAAATCTGTAGTTTATATATAGATTTTTAGTACACAGAGAAAAATGTATGTGGTATTTGTAACTAATTGCATAGTTGGAAAATTATGGTTAAAAGAACTATTTTTATAGTTATTGTTAGTACGAACAACCTTATATGTATAGCTGTGTCAATTGTAAAAATATTTTACTTAAAGTATGATAATTACAACTATTAATATAGTAAAATATCAAGATATGTATGAAAATTAAAATAACTATTTTCATATCGTTAACGCAACTATAATCATAGTGAATATAATTATTTTCTTAACCACGCAATTATAGTCACAAATATCACATACTTTTTTCTCTGCATATCATAGTACACAAAACCGTCACTAGATGGCTGCTATGGCGTTCTATTTCTCGTAAGAAAGGAATCACATAAATGGTATAAAAGGCAGAGCTTTATGAGATTTTTCACCGATGAGAATATCGATGTTGTTATAGTAAAATAATTTTTCTGATGAGTTCTCTTGAAATCAAGTGGAAGACGTTTTGATTTACTAATGACTAAAACTAACATTTTTTAACTTCCAGTATTGCAACCGTATAAACATAAAATTGAATTATGGTAATTGCAACTATTTTCTTTTCTCAGTGTATCGGCAGTGTATATCGAAATATAATTTGCATCCTGCAAACACTAAATAAAAAAGAGAACAAAAACTTACCATTACTTTGATGTGATATATACGTTTTAAAAACAAATATGTTACATCGCAGTATTGGCACGGTTATATATTATAGATATAACATTTAAAGTGTTTTGCTACATATCTGAAATAGATCAGAGACGTAATTTTGTTGCTGACTTTTAATAGCACATGTAACGTACAAGTATGTTACTTGCTACATAACTCGTTACCTAGCGATACCTACTGTTATGTATATAAGATGTATATGTTACATTACTGTGTTTGCTGGGTTATATGTATGATTGACAAATTGATAGCAGATAGTAAGCAAGCTTGCTATTACAAAAATGTCAGCATTTACAATACAAGAATGCAACTTTAGTAAAGTTCCGTAAAGCGCATAATGCGCATGACATAATGCTTGTTCATCACCAAAGGTTAAACAAGAATAAAATGTTACATTACGCACATCATGCTTTCTTTACAAAATTCGGCCATTATCTTTTTGTCAAAACGATTATACAACTAATTTGTTTATAACAATTATAACAACTATAACAATTAAGAAAACGTCATATATGCTTCTTTAGTAATTTTTCCTGTTAAATCAATTGGTGCAATTAGTTTTCCTCTACATTTTTAACAATTTGTTTATAACAATTGCAAAATTGATATTTGCAGCGTGCTCTTTACATCAATAATGTTTTATTATGGTTTGATACTACTTCTAATTGTTATTTTTTGACTGGTCTCTTCATGGGCAGGAAAAGATTTTAATTATTTATATACACTGCCCACCAAAAAAAGCGGTACACTAAAAATTTAGGAAAAATTTACCAAACTTTAAACGCTTGTAAAACAGGAAATATTTATGATACAGGGGTGTTTCAAAAAAGGAATTAATGCTTGAAACCAGTACTTTAAGAAACTTTTAATGCCGATTAAGTGGCATGATTAATTTGCTAATAGCCGATGATAGAACAAAAATTTGCAAAATCGATAAATAGAACGTGCAGTTTCTAAAGTTGTGTGGAGTGAAGCAGTTGACGTAACTTAATGAGGTAAAAAGCGCGTGAAAGTTTGAATTTTCCCCTTCAAAATGCAATTTTGCGGAACTCGATACAATAATTTTTTGCTAAGTTATGCTAATTTAAAGAAAAGTTGTTTTTTACGAGATAATAATGAATTATGAATTACAATGTCGCCGTTATCAATGCAAATCACTACAATTCTGTCCAAGACACGTTGTTGATTTGAAAACATATCTCTCTCTCTTGCTCTCTCTCTCTCTCTCTCTCTGTGTGTGTTTGTGTTTGTGTGTGTTTGCATACCATAAAGATAAGGACCCTGTGATTCGTCAATTTCACAGTATTTAAAGACTCCAAACCCTCTTTGTGGAGTGTGTGTGTGTGTGTGTGTGTGTGTGTATTTACATACCACAAGAATAAGGACCCCGTGGTTCGTCAATTCCACAGTATTTAAAGACTCCAAACACTCTCCTTGTGGAGTGTGTATGTGTATGTGTGTTTGTTTGTTTGTGTGTTTGTGTGTGTTTGTGTGTGTGTGTGTGTGCGTGCGTGCGTGTGCGCGTGTGTATTTGCATACCACAAGGATGAGGATCCCGTGGTTCGTCAATTCCACAGTATTTATAGACTCCAAACCCTTCTTGTGGAGTTGTGTGTGTTTGTGTGTGTGTGTGTGTGTGTGTGTGTGTGTTGTGTGTTAACTCCTTTGTCGGCGGTGTCCCGAATTTGTATTACACTGTGTTCAGATACTGTCTCAAGCGATTGTTCGGGTTACCGCCGACGGAGAGCCGAGCAAAGAAGCTATCTCGTAAGAAAAATTTTGCATACAATGCTATAAATGTAATTAATACATCCGCGAAAAGTTTAGCAGATTTTTGACTGTGCCAAAATTTTTCAAGGAAATCTTCATAAACTTGAGCTGTCTCGGAAAATTTTTTTTTTTAATTTTTTCCTTTCAAGACGTTTTGTGCGACTTTAATTAAAATTATAATTAATTTTTTCGCCTTTGAATTACTGATTAACTGTGACGACAATAAATCCTGAAAAAGCTGCCCAAGTTGTTGCTTTAATTAAAGATGGCAGAAGTCAAAAGTATATTTCTAAAGCACTTGATTTGTCAGTGTCAACTGTGCAACGTGCTTACGCTAGGTACTTAGATACTAATTCCTTCCAGAGAAGGTCTGGTTCGGGACGATCTCGATGTACCACAGACAATGATGATCGATTCATTGTTTTAAATTCATTAAGAGATAGACATCAAACAGCTGTCCAAATTCGAAATAATTTAAGGGATGTCCACAACACGAATGTATCCGTTAACACTGTTCGGAGAAGATTAGCGGAACAAAATCTGTTTTCACGTAAGCCAGCGGCTGTACCTTTGCTTACATGTCGTCATCGTGTGGCTCGACTCAATTTTGCACATAAGCATAGAGACTGGACTTACGCAGACTGGAGCAAAGTACTCTTTAGCGATGAAAATTGTTTTTATCTTTATTCTCCAGAAGGACGAGAACAAAGTTATCGTCGCAGTGGAGAACGTATTGCAGATTGCATTGTTAGTCAGAGGCGTAGCAACAATGGAGGCGGTGTAATGATTTAGGCAAGAATTTCTGCGAATGCTTATACAAATCTGTATTTTTTTTACAGGAACATAAACGCAGATGTATACGTGGAAGAAGTACTCATTCCATACATTGTTCTGTACGCACCCTTCATTGGAAATAATTTCTTGTTTATGCAAGATAATGCTCGAACACACATTGCAAAAAGAGTGCTTGATTTCTTGGATGAAGTTGGCATAAACAGACTCGATTGTCCAGCAAATAGTCCAGATTTAAATCCCATAGAACACTTATGAGACAACCATGGTAGGAAAGTACAAAATCACGTTCCTGCTCCTTAAACATTGCGGAAACTTCAAAAAGTTCTTAAAAACAAGTGGAATACAATAACGCAGGATGAAATTAAAGGACTAATAAAAAGTATGCCTCATCGTATGAATGAAGTAATACGTGCACGAGGAGGTCATACTTATTATTAGTGCACATGTGCGCGCACGCACACACATACATACCCCAAGGAGAGTTTGGAGTTTTTAAATACTGTGGAATTGAGGAACCACGGGGTCTTTATCCTTGTGGTATGCAATGGTACACACACATACACATACACGCGCACGCACACACACACACACACACACACACACACACACACACACACACAAGGAGGGTTTGGAGTATTTAAATACTGTGAAGTTGACGAACCATGGGATCCTTATCCTTGTGGTATGCAAATACACACACACACACACACACACACACACACACACACACACACACACGTACCACAAAGAAGGAGTTTTTAAATACTGTAGAGTTGACGAACTATGGGATCCTTATTAACGTAATTTTGATTTTACTGATAAGAATCACGTACGACAAATCTATTCTTTTAGAAATTTTATTAGAGGACGAATGTCGTAATTTTGACAGTAATGGCAAACAATACCCACCTTCTGCTCTTATTTATACCACCATTTCATGTAAGATGCGTGAGCGTGGTTGTAATATTACTGCAAAACATATATATACAATTTTACGCCATAATCTCAATGGTTATAAAAATCGATTACTGAATCATTTTGGCATTGTCCCTAATGATCAGGAAAATCTTAACAGTACTACCGATTCAGAAGGTAGTGTTGCAAATACTTCTGCATCTTCTATAATTTTACAACAAAAAGAGGTAAATATTGTTGTATCTGCAGAAAAATGGCAGACAATAAAACCCATAAAAAAAGTATATAATAAACGCGTTTATTGGGTTATGCAACCTAGTTGAACCGATGTTATTGCAGAGAAATTGTGGCAACAGCATAAGCTTGATTGCGTTTTTAAATTTGAAAAACATAATGTACATCTTAGAAATAAAGGACGCTATTATATATTCTTTCAAGGTAATTGTGTCGAATGTGCAGCAACTATCGAATGCAAGTTATTTAAAATTCCAAGTAAAAATACAGATGTTATATTTAAATGCGTAGCAAAAAATATAAATTCCACGAGATATACGAAAAAAAGACAACTCAAAGGAAATCGGCGTGCGAGAGCAACGGACGTAATGATTAAACAACGCAAAGAGGCAATAGTTTATCGCCGAGAAGAAGCTAAACGTATAAAGGAATTCGGAGACAAAAGTCCTCCGATACTTCCTTCTTGTGCAGTATTGCGTAAAGCCAAAGAACAAAGATTGTTAAGTCAGCACGGTTTAATATTTAGCAATCCAACATTAAATTTATTAAATCTTGCAAAATACGGCAAATACGCAGGATCAATTATTAATATTGGTTTATTGCCGTTCTATTGTATGTACTGGACTCCTGAACAACAATTTTTATACGTCGCGCGGTGTCAAGATCCAGAAGCATTTCTAACTATTGATGCTACAGGTGGTATAATCAAACGCAAATCGCCACAAGATACGCCAGTATTTTTATACCAATGCGTTTTGGTTAGTAAAGATAGAAGTGTTTCGGTGTTTCAGATGGTTTCAGCCGATCACAGAGCTTTAAATATATCTTTTTTTTTACGTAATATTGTTGCTAGAAATGTCCCTATCCCTCACATAGTTGTAACCAATTTTGGATGGGCTCTTTTGATCGCTGTATCGGATGTATTTGCAAAATACGTTGACTTTCGAGGCTATTTGCAAAAATGTTACGACACAGTAATTTTAGGTAATGCCAATGTACTTCCAGCTTGTTACATCAGACTGTATGTCAGTCATCTGATTAAAATGGTGGCTAAATGGAAATGTCTAAAAGGAAAAGACAAAATGTTGATACACATATTTTATCTTTGTTGCATCGGTCAGGTATTTGTAACGCATTCATTTAAAGAAGTAGAGTATCTAATGATATCGATGTTAAGTGTAGGATTAAGTAAAACGATTGGTCACACGGTAGATGGAAGGTTGTTGTCATCAAACGATCGTATGGAATATTTAAATAATGTTATAAAAGGTTGTGTTAATAATAAAATAGATCCAATTATAGTAGTATAGTAAGGCGGATTCTAATTCAGGGATCTGAGGAGGGGTGCGGGGGCAGGGAGGAATTTCACGGCACGCGTCTTTGCCGTACTGACTGTGATGATGTCACGTGGGGGGAGCGGGAGGAACATTTCACGGCATGTATTTTGTCGTGCTAACCACGCCTTGAAGGGAGGGGGTGATGCCACATGCCTACTCGCTCGCACGTCAATGTTCTTTTTGCCGTGCTAACTGCGTTTTGGAGGAGGATGATGTCGCCTCGATTTGTGCGGGAGCAGGGGGAATTTCACGGCACGCGTCTTTGCCGTACTGACCGTAATGATGTCTTGTGGAGGGAGCAGGAGGAACATTTCACGGCATGTATTTTGTTGTGCTAACCATGCCTTGATGGGAGGGGGTGATGCCACCTCGCGGCGTTAGCATAGATGACAACACTTAAGCGCTCTCACTCCTTTCCTGTATGCCTTCTTGCTCGCACGCCAACGCTCTCAATCGCCGTCTTGGAGGGGGGTGATGCCACCTCGCGATGCTAATCATAGCATAGGTGATGGAAGCACACATGCGTTTTCTTTCTCGCTCCCTCTCATATATTGCGCTCATCTTTGGTACAGCAGACGCTGCGATGTGGTGTGGCGATGCATCATTCTCCTTTCCCCTATACGCACGTTTTATTCTCGCTCGCTTGCTCATGCTCTCCCACGGCTTATCTTATACGTCGCACGCCAATGTTTTTAATCGCACGCGTTCTTATTTCTAAGGTGTTCTCAGGAATGGAAGAGAATAGGGAAAATAATAATAATAATTTGTTTGAACGTAATATATTTATTTTTTTATTTTATTTATTTTAAAAGAAATATATAAAAATGGTTTTATTAAAATATTATTTATTAAAATTATTTATCTATTTTTAACATACACAAATAATTTTATTTATCTTTATTGAATAAATTTTGCTTCTTATTTATTTTTAATAAGTATACAAATAATTTTAGTTATTTTCATTAAATAAATTATTTAAATGAAAAATATCCGGTTCGCCATAATAGTAGTAAAACCATCGTCCATGTAAATTTGATTCGCACCATAAGAAGTCCAGTTCATCTCGTAGTTTGTTTCGTTCTTTTTCAATTTTTATTTTTTTTTATATATTTATGAAACCTACTGCCTTGAGATCTTCGATTCGTAGTTTCTGTGGATCCAAAATATATAAAGTAATTAATAATTTAAATACCAAAAAAAACCACACGCACACACACAAACACCTGCGGTTCATCAAACATCAATGACGTCTCCCGACAAACTCGAAGCTCTCGTGGTTTGATATATAACTCTTTACTATTTTGTGCCTCCGTCAGCGATCATTTAGGAGGGATTCGTCTCACAATGTATAATCCTGATGATGATGATGATGATGTTGATGATGATGATGATGTTGATGATGATGATGATGTTGATGATGATGATGATGATGATGATGATGCTATTTCATCTCTATTCTGTAAAAATAAGAAAATATATATTATTATTAATTAAAATAACACATGTATACTCACATGCACATAGTTATACACGGACATACCGTTCGTGAGGTCCCATCTATCATTCTTATTTTAACGTTTTTTTCTATATCATTTTCCTTTATTGTAAAATTCTGGAAAAATAAAAGAAGCATTATAATGTGTAATATAAACCCAATATATAAATATCATAAAACAATACCTGTGCTGGTGTATATTTTAGTAATATCTCTCTCTGAAGAGACATCTGGTTTACAATTTTTTCGGTTCCAACTCTAATGTGCTGTAAAGTATAAAATTTTATTTAATAAAATATTAAAAAATACATGTATTCTACTAGTGACATAAAACAATATTCAGTATATTAGTATTCAGTCATTCAGTATATTCAAACAATATTAAGTATATTATAAATATACTTACTCCATTACATGGATATTTTACTCGTAAGTATGCCATTTTTTGTTCGTGAGACAATTTTTTGTACACAAGATACAAACGACGACGACAACAGTCCAACCCTTATGACTGACGCTAAGGAGCGAAGCCCATCATTTTATAATACAAAATGTACGTGATTTATCTACGAGATGTTAAATCCAACAGTCAAAAACCTTTGACAGTAGTAATTTAATACTCATCTTACAACTGAGTTCTTGGTAACAAAAGAAACTCAAGTCATTGTCACAGCTGTGACAACCACGTTGTACCACACTGAATACCTATCAGCCTCGTTCGCTAAGGATAGGAAAAATAATCAGCAGTTCAATTTCAATTTACACATTTTTATTATTTCAAATTTGCACATAACATGATTATAACATTTTATTTGTCATTTAACACATCGTATACAATATTCACATTTGTACATATTATAATATTATAATTTTATTTGTCATTTAGCGAATCATATGCAATATTATTTGAAGCATAAGCTATTAATTCACTTTCAATATGCGAACTTTTATCATAAATTTTTCGCAAAATATTTACTGCATCGTTTTTATTAGTGATGCAATTCTGACGTAAGTAAGTTACCAAATGTTTATATTTGTCAGTAACATTATTCATATTCTGACACAGTGTGAAATATACATGTTCAATACAATGCTCAAGTTCAAACATAAATGATACAGTTGCAGGCTTCATGCAAATATAAGTATTGTGTAATGTTAATTTTATAATATGTTCTTCATGCAGTTTAATCTGCTGCACAATCAATTCGTGAATCTATAATGGAGCCGACTGCATGGTCCCTCGATGTCCATACGTTTCTCAATCAACGATCTCCACGTAAGGCAGAGCAATTTGATTTCCGCGGTTATCACCCAGTACCAATTCCACGTAGGCTATAGATCCTGCGTTGATTCCGATATCCAACCATTTATAAGATGTAGGAGTTAGTGCAAACCTTCTCCCCAAAATGTGTGATGTGTATCGTGGTGGCGTTCTGTAAATAAGATTACAGATTAATGAGATAAAACAAAAAATATTAAAAATATTAATGTATCATGATGATGATGTTCTATAAGTAATAAAATAGGGATTTTATAAGTAACAATGAAATATAAAAATATGAAAAAATGTATATAAAATAATTATAGATACTTACAATTTCTCACATGCTTCTGTTACGTCCTGCGGAGTAACAATTCTTTCCTTCGCAACCAGCGGATATTCTAATTAACGGGCCGAGCGACGGTGATCTCACCCCGATCCCAAGAATACGGTGACTCTCACGGCAATAACCGGATGTCACGAATTAAGTAGTTATAAATTCACCAATTAAGGAGATCTGAGGTGACACCGTTGCTCGATGCCGGAAACACTCAAGATAGTAAAATCAGGGAGCTGGAAGACGCACGTGTGCACCCTTTTGAGTTCTGATGCCCGACACCCGCATAGCAACAAATCAAAGAATTTTTTGATATTTAATGCTTCTGAGAGTTCAATTGTCAAACCTGCCGCTTTCTCGGGTAACAATTACCGAGGAATATAAAAAAGTCGTAAAAGTAAATATTGCACGTGGGTGTATTAATGAATAAAGTGGTGCACACGGCCCTCGATGGAACAAAAGGAATCAGAGATGAAAAATAGTATAAATAGGTGCGTCTTCTAGCGGAGCGTACAGTTCAGTTCAGGCAGTTCAGTTCAGCCCAGTCTAGTCTTCATTCTTCATCCGAATCGCAGTTCCGTGGCATCTTGCATGCCCGAGTTCTGCGACTCTCGGATCCGCGGCTTTTAAAGTCGTACGCGGCACAAGTCTCGGTCGAGAGGAAAAAGTGTCAGTTCAAACGTCCCTGGTTGGGATCTGCAGACCATTGTGCATCGCACCCGGAATACCTCCGACCGGACCTACCATCTCCCGCCGAGTGCGGCCCAGTTTGAAGCCCTGCGGCTCCGAAAGAATCACATTCACCTGCATCGACACTCACACTACAATCTGCAAGCAGTAAATCCCGAATCAACCGTTTGTTTCGCTCTCGTTTTTCGAACACCCTTTTTCTCTCTAGTGCGACTTTAACTTTAAACATAATATATTTATTAAGTTTATTACTCTTTCCTTCGCATACTCCTCTCCATACTCTCTCTCTCTCTCCCTCTCTCTCTCTCTCTCTCTCTCTCTCTCTCAATCTCTTTATTCTTAATTCCTCTCTTTCTTGGGATTAACTCGTAAGAGTTTGATATCGGAGTATCTTTTTTTATTTTAATGAATAAAGTCCCCAAAGTTCATAAAAACCGGTCCCGAGCAGCCGCGAAGCGCCGCTGAAATCGCCGCAATCGCCGAATCCGCCGCCTCGAAGCCATTGAAGAGGAAATACACCCAATCGCCGCCCAAGTCAATCGGCTTTGCCCCCCTGTTTTGTACTCTCCGGTCGCACCGGAAGAAGAGCGACTTCCCCCGTTCGCCTTTTTCCCCGACTCGCCCGTAGATAATTTTCTTCGCGCCGACTCCCCCATAGATAGTTTTTATCGCGCCGACTCCCCCATACGAGGTGTGTTCAAAAAGTAACGGGAATTTTTAAATTTCGCGGGTTTGGAGAGTCCGACAGTCAAATTCTTTTTTTGTTTATGTTGGTATACATGCCCCTGAAGTATGCTGAAATGTTGAGCTGTATTCATTGTTTACTTTGTCTGTGGCAGCCGCTAAGGTTACACGTGTTT
Organism: Solenopsis invicta; assembly: GCF_016802725.1. Taxonomy (NCBI): domain Eukaryota; kingdom Metazoa; phylum Arthropoda; class Insecta; order Hymenoptera; family Formicidae; genus Solenopsis; species Solenopsis invicta. Next base: position 13,412,910 of record NC_052669.1, on the reverse strand, counting down.
TTATGAGCTCGGCGATTTTCGTTTCTGAAAAAAAATGGATCAAAGAATTTGTATCAAATTTTGCGTAAAAAATAACATAAAGTGTAACAAAGTGTGTGAAATGTTAACAAAGGCCTATGGTGAGTCTGCTATGAGTAAAACAAGAGTGGTATAATCGTTTCCAAGATGGCCGTGAAGATGTTGAAGATGACGAACGCCAAGGACGCCCCAGCACATAAAGAACCGATGAAAACGTCGAAAAAGTGAAAGAAATGGTTATGAACAATCGCCGAATCACAATCAGAGAAGTCGTTGATGATGTTGGCATATCAATCGGCTTATGCCATGACATTTTTTCGAATGTTTTGGGTATGAAACGCGTGGCAGCAAAATTTGTTCCAAAGTTGTTGAATTTTGAACAAAAACAGCGGCGAATGGAAGTTGCTCAAGAGTCATTAAATGAAGTCAACGACGATGCACAATTACTGAAACGTGTTATAACGGGTGACGAAACATGGGTTTACGGATATGACGTCGAAACTAAGGCTCAATTGTCCCAGTGGAGACGAAAAAGCGCATCGCTAAAAGAGCTAAAGGCTATCCCAAAGATCGAGTTTGAGAAGTGTTTCGGGGATTGGAAGAAGCGCTGGCATAAGTGCATAATATCTAATGGTGACTATTTTGAAGGCGACAACATTAATGTAGACGAATAAATAAATATTTTTTTCGAAAAACGAAAATTCCCGGTATTTTTTGAACACACCTCGTAGATAGTTTTTATCGCTCCGACTCCCTCGTAGATAGTTCTCCTCGCCCCGACTCCCCCGTAGAAAATTTTCTTCACGTCGACTCCCCCGATTCTCAAATAACTTATAGAATCTTCCCGGACTCTCCCGTTTCGCTCTCTTCTCAGGGATCTCCGATCCCTGAAATTCACGATTTGGAGGAAGACCAACCTCCTGTGGATTTTCCAAATGTAGGGGCCCACGAGGAGAAGGAGGAACCTTGCTCCACCCCTCCGATCCTCGGATCGCATGATCTCGAGGACGAGGATCGTTCTCCTAGCCCCGCGCTTAGTGTAGAGATCGTAGAGGAGCTACCTCCACCTCCCCCACGTTGTTATTTTGCCCCTGGTCCTCTTCAATCACTAGAATCAATCTTCTCAATGCTTCCGATCTCTTCTGTCCCACTCCTTCCTGGCGCGTTCTCTATCGGCCCCGAAGAATTTGACCTCGAAGCGGTCCGTGCTTTCCTTTCTCGGTCTCCCCCCGATGCACCAGTCCCCGTGTATCTCCCCCATATATATCCAAAATATTATTTAATTCTCAAATTAATATTTTTAAATCACTTCCGCCACAATACCGCCGTATTAAATGAAGTCCCAACATAAGCACACATACACCTATACATACACGTATATTTCTAGAAAGAATTGTAAATGGTAACTATTATAAGACAATATTATTATTGAATTATCTGATGTAAGCTCAAATTAATTGTATCGCACACTCTAATCGTTAATTTAAATAATATACTCTGTATTAAACAATTTGAGTCTAATCCAGGTTTTCCCTTTAATTTAACGAGATATATATATATACAGGATGATTCAGAACGACCCATGTGTCCCTGTAAAGACGTGTTCTTGAATAAATTCTGAGACGATTTTTCCTGTACAAAAATTTTGTCCGACGCTTACTTTTTGAATAATAAGAGGATAAAGTTAGCGAATTACGGACCGTGTACACATGGTAGACAAAGACGGCGCAATTAACCGTTCGACACGGGTAAGCGCCCGCGTCGGACGGTTAGTTGCGCCGTCTTTGTCTACCATGTGTACACGGTCCGTAATTCGCTAACTTTATCCTCTTATTATTCAAAAAGTAAGCGTCGGACAAAATTTTTGTACAGGAAAAATCGTCTCAGAATTTATTCAAGAACACGTCTTTACAGGGACACATGGGTCGTTCTGAATCACCCTGTGATATATATATATATATATATATATATATATATATATATATATATATATATTGTGACGTGACATCCCGTTTGGCTGTCCGTCACAAGGATTGTAGGATCCGAACGAGGAGCGCACGCTGCGGCTTTACGTCCTCTCGGCTCGGAGACGGACGTGTCGGCGAGTGCGCTTATAATTCCGCGTTTTTGTTTTGTGTGCGTGTGTCCGTCCGTTAATTTTAGCGACGTTTTGCGGATCGGCGGCTGGCGAATATTCCTTTTTTTGTATCGACAAAATCTTACCCGGCGAGCAGACTAGAAGAAGGAGGAGGCTGCCGCCACTGGAGACCTTCCGGACCGTGCGCAGGATCGCAGTAGCGCGCACGACAGGTGACCTCTCTTCATTTAATCACGTTATCTCTTACCGTCGCGCCTGTACGCAACAGTAAGGCCGCTGAAATTGCAGGACGCAAAGAGGGAAGGTCCGGCGTAGGAGATGTCGACACTCCGCGCAGATCATCGCGTAGGAGACTCCGAACGAGGAGCTGCGAGGGAAAGTTCCGGACGTGGTCCCGAGCGCGGGGGCACCGGACGTCGAAGAGTCCGTAGGGATAGCCATCCGGCCTCGGGAAAACCACGGGAAGAGTCGCAAGCTGCCCGAAGACACCGACCTACCTCGAATTGCGCGCCGCGGCGCGACAGCCTGATTAGAGGGTCGCGAGGACCGCGTTATAAGGCGGAACCAATAGCGCGGCGCGACGAATCCCCGTGCGTGGGGGCGAGAGATCCTGCGTGCCGCCTGCCGAATTTCCTCGCGCTATCGATCACTTCGCTGTGGATCGTCACGGGTGCGATAACAAGAGCCGAGACGACGGGAGCCGCTTTCGAGGCCGAGTCACATCCCCGCACGAGGACGAGTTCGGGCCCAGCCAGCGTCGTGGTGAGACGAACGAACTAGTGTAAAGCCACCGATTTCGCCGGCCGGATGAGTCGCGCGTGCGAGAGTCGTCTTTAGAGTTATCGTTCGCCGTACAATCCTCCGCCGGAATGGGAACACGCTAGTGCTCGCGTGCTGTCCGCGTGCTCAACCGCCGTACGTCTCATCCGACCAAGTCGCGTCGTGATTCTTGCGGTCCCGTTTATTGAGAGCGTCGCCGACGCCACAGCCAAGTCGCGATAATTGTATCATACTTTTGTGTGTCGTCTGTAGTAGCGTATGTATGCGTTTCTGTTTGGTGATTTCCGTTTGTTCCGCGTATTTCCGACGCTTGCTACCGAATCGCCATATAATTTCGCGTGAAATGAGAGTGTGTGTGCCGAGTTGCGAGTGTGCACGGCGTAGTTTGTCCGCCGCTAAGTAGAACGGAATTTTGTCTCTCTCCGTTCGGTGAGCTCGTACCGACGACCGCGCGATATTTTCCGCTCGCGTCCGGGTCGCGAGGCCCCGTCGCAGAACCTTGTGAGCAGCGTCATATCTCGGAAATATATTGTTCATTCTTCTATCGGACTGAAGCGTTTTCTCTAAGTTCCCTCGCTCTCCTCTGTCACCCCGTCCGTCGCGAACCACCCCCTCTGCCAATTCCGTGGCTGAGCTACCGGTTAAGGGAGCCCGTTATTGTTCGTGACGACGTAGAGTGTTTTTGCGTTTCTTTTCGGGCGTGAATCGAGAGATCGGTCACGTCCCGATTTCAGAGCGGCACGCTCGCTCGTGCCTGGCGCCCAACCGTATCGTCTGATTTCGCGCACTTGATGTGAGCGACTTTGCGAACCCCCTGGCTACCTAACTAGCGCCACGAGCAATTAACGCAGTTGCACCACGCTCGTGAGTGCGGTCGCAATATATATATATATATATATACATATATATAAAAGGGGGAAACCAACGCTAATTCTATCTGTTCATTTAAATAAATAATCATGTGAATAAAATGTTAAATTGCCTAGTAAGTCGACATTGTATTTTTTTTATTATTATTCATTAGAATAAATTATGTATAACAATTAATCTGTCCTAATTTTTCAACCACGACTACCATTCCTCGCTCTAGGACAAGCACTAAGTCCGATCCCGAGGTAAAGCAATTAGATTTGTTGCCTCAAAACAGGACCAAGGGACGCGGAACACCCTGAATGTTTGTCATTGGGCCCCCCACTGTGGACCCATTAACCCATATATTCTGGGTTGTCGACGCGGCCTGCCTGTGCCTCGTGTGCACATTCTCAAGTTGTTACGTCCCTTCTTTCTCCCTTCATATCTTACCTATCCTTCTTCAACCCTGGACGTAACACTTCGGTCTGGATCGGAACGTAGTAGTTCATTGATGTGTGAGGCAATGTTCTGTAAATAAGAAATATGGATATGTAGAAGCAAAAATATGAAAAATATAATTTAAGGAATGTATAAAAATGTATAGATACTTACGATTTCTCGCATGCTTCGGTTTAGATTGGAATGTAGTAGTTCGCCATTTCTCTTGTATTTTTCAAGAGTTGTCCGCTAATAATGAGCAACTGATGAGAGTAACGTTTTTAGAGTTCTTTTTATTTTATAATCCCCACCACCATATCGACATCAAATGTGGAAATTACATATTTTATGATGAGATCATACACATATTCAAACGTAAATCTTGCAAGCGTTGACAGATGTGATGAGATCACAGGATAGTAAAACTCAGTTTTAGACACGTTTGAATTTAATTTAATATTACAATGAAATCATATAGTATTGCAGATTTGCATTTTCAGCATAAAAGCATGCGTCAGAGTACAGCAGCTGTGATGATATCATAGACGCTGATACCACAGATATATAAAATTAATTTAGACACACGTTTGAATATAATTCGACATTACGATGAAGTCATGGAGCAAATGTGACAGTTTTGTATTTTTAGCGAACCCCTGCTGTGACACGTTTAAAAGTAATTTGATATCACGATGAGATCATTTAATAATTTTACAAAGTCAGTGATATCAAATATACATGTGAATCTTTCAAGTGCCGATTTATGACAGCTACGAAGACTTGAGACATGTATCAAATGATGCACTGTGAATAACATTTAAAGTGATGGTGTCATTATAAAATGACAAGATCGCGATGCATCCTATCAGTCTATGCAGTCAAGCACATTGTAAAAATGGAGCAAACGGAGCGTGATTTGGTGGAGCAATCCACTCGATTGAATACGCATAAAGAGTATATGGCGTGGGAGCTACGTTGTATCGAGTTCATCAAATCGCTAGATGGACGCAGCCGCAGTAAATATCCGCGATTGTCAATCGGTGGAAGACAATCTGTGATCGCTTGTATCACGCGACTAGAAGGTTTGAAACAAATGATGCGTGGGCGGTTTGTACAAATGGGCGCTGGATATAGTGCAGGACTCCGATGGCGTGAGATAGATACAGTTTTTGAGAGTCGTATACTAACTGTGCTGTGATCAATTTCAAACACATCAAACCGTATCAATTTCTAGAGAATGCGCGGGAAATTGTGCTTGAGCACGTGCAAAGTGTCATGCAGAGACATGGCAATGTAAAGATAAACGCTATTTTTAATGGTGAATTTGTTGCAGGTGACAAACGCGCTAATAAGTGTATCACAACAAGAAATTATGAACTCTTTCAATGCTCCGATTTGCATGAGTGGTACCAGTTACACGTCATCGAGATAATCCTAGCATCGTTGGAAAAATTCCAAGAACACGATAGTGGATGGGCGTTGTCGCGTATACTAAATTTAACAATAAATATAAACAAATATAACCCTTTGCATGCAGGATGCAACATCCAATTACCAAGTAAAATTATGATGAAGAAAGCGGTAGTTAATGTAAAATCAAATGACGATGCATGTTTTGCATGGTCAGTGGTGGCCAGTCTGCATGCTACCGAAAGGAATACAGATCGAGAATCTTCATATCCACATTCTTCTACAGTATTAAATCTGAAAGGCATTGAGTTTCCAATAACATTGCAACAAATTAAAAAGTTTAAAATTCTCAACAAAATTTCCATTAATCTATACTGCAGCTAGAAGAAGAAACTATCTATTTTTCCTATACGACTCACCGAACGAAAAATGGACAAACATATAAATCTGCTATACGTGCAGGATGACAATGTAGGACATTTTGCGTTGATAAAGAATATGTCCCGTCTTATGAGTTCACAACTCAGTAAGAAAAAGAATAAGAAATTCTTTTGTGATCGGTATGTATATATTTCGGAAAATACAAAAATATGTATATATAAATATATTTTTTCTAATTTCTCAAAAATAAATTATATTTCAGATGTCTACATTATTTTAGTTCGAGCGACAAGTTGGAAATTCACACAATGGACTGTGGAAAGATAAACGATTGCGCTATAATATTACCAAGCGAAGATGACAAATGGCTGAGCTTTAAAAATTACTGTCGAAAGAAATGAATGCCGTTTATCGTATACGCCGATTTGGAATGCATCTTGGAGAAGACTGAGGATGAGAAAAATTACCAGCATCATCGAGTATTTAGCATAGCATATTATGTACACTGTGCGTATGACAATTCGCTATCAATGTATCGGTTCATCGCGATAAGAATTGTATCGCGTGGTTCGTCGAGCAACTTAAAGATTTGGCACAAATTGTATATAATATTTTGTCGGTTAATATTCCCATGGATTTAACGCAAGATGATTAGAAAAAATTTAACAACGCTACACACTGCCACATTTGTGAAAAACCATTTACGAATGAAATAGAACGGGTACGCGATCATTGTCATTTAACCGGTCGATTCAGAGGTGCAGCGCATTCAAATTGCAATTTAAATTACAAAAATTCGCATTATATTCCTATAGTTTTTCATAATTTATCTGGCTACGACGTGCATTTTATCATCAAGGAAATAGCTATAGCATATGAAGGACGAATAAATTTACTTCCGATAACAAAAGAAAAATATATTTTGTTTACAAAAAATGATCAGAAAAATTGCATAAAATTAAGATTTATCGATTCTTTCAAATTTCTGGCATCTAGTCTCGATAAATTGGCATTTTTTCTTAGTAAAGATGAGCTATGCATAATGCAACGGGAATATAGTAATTTATCAACAGAAAATTTCGATCTGTTAACACGAAAAGATGTCTTCCCATATAGTATATTGACTGTGTGAAAAAATTGGAAGAGTCATGTTTGCCACCGCGCGAATTATTTTACAGTTCATTGACGGGTGACACAGTATCCGAGAGCGATTACGTGCATGCTGTCAACGTGTGGCAGCGGTTCTCCATCCGAACGCTCAGAGACTATAGCGATTTATACTTGAAAACTGACGTACTGTTGTTGGCTGATATCTTTGAGAATTTTCGCGATAGTTGCATCGCGAGTTATCGACTCGATCCCGCGTATTATTATACTTTACCTGGTTTTACGTGGGATGCAATGTTGAAATATACACATGTAAATTTCGAACTGCTAACAGACATTGACATGATCATGTTCATCGAACGTGGCACACGTGGTGGTCTGAGTCAATGTTCAAACTGGTACGCACAGGCCAACAACAACCCAGGTAACAGAGGAGAATGCAACAAGCATTTCACATTCCAGCAACTGTAGTAAAGTTACAATCGGTCTCCCTACGTTCGTCAGTGTTAGCAAGTAGTAATCAACAGTATCAAAGTAAAAAAGATTTTTGATGAGGAAGCATGTTTGCTCCTACAGTATCTTATTTGAGTCCGAACACTGTTTTTCGATTTTATTGCCTCCTGGTAGGTCGAAAGTGGCTACATTGTAATACATCGATAGTAGCTCATATACCGTGCACTCTTCTACTGATTAACAGTAGATTGAAAGTAGCTCTCATTTAATGCTCGCTTTTGCCAGTCTACAATAGGTCAAAAATGGCTCGTATTTCGTTCCTTCTTCTCTAGCACTACAGTAGATCAAAAGTAGCTCATATTTTATGCCCGCTTCTACCGCACTACAATAGATAGAATGTATACTATTTCTTGTTTTTTTATAATTTCAATAAATACAGTACTAAAATATCCATTGTAAAATACCGTATAATTATATAGTATCAATCATGTTATTGTTTAAAAGACCACTTATGCCTAAAAGTGGCTTTCGAGACAAAAATAAGATAAATACTAGATAGTTGTATAGTACCTTATATATACACAAGTCATTTAGTATTGAGATGTATAAGAAATTGAAAACGACACATGTTTCATGCTTGAGTCTTCCGATATACAGATAGCTCTACAACTGACAGTGACAGACATATTTCGAAATCTGCTAAATTTATTGGCATAATTTTGTAATTAATTTTCATCATCAAGCAAAAAATTCAAAATAGTATACAAAATATCCTACGAAATTGTAAAACTCTTAAATAAACAATGTGAATAAGGAACAAATAAGGAAAATATATATTTAAGTTTTATTTTATCACAATTTGTATATATATTTCATGTTAGATGTGCAGATGTTTATTACAGTTATTTATTTATATCACAATAAATATTATTAATGACATAAATAAAGTATATGTATTATATTATATGTATACGTATTATATTAATTAGCTTATATCATACGAAGGGTTAGGATAATTACTCGATTACTGTCGATTACGAGCGGCAGCTGACGCATAGTTAGCCGCAAGCTCCTCTTCCATTTTAGATCGTTGCAAAGCACTGGAGCTTACTTGCATTACTCTATGTTGAACCATGTAGTGACGCTGTTGTGCATTTTTTATTACTTTGGCCATTTCCACTTCAAACTCTTTAATAGAGGTATTTTTAAATTGTTCAATTTGTCGAAGAGCACCTGCAATAAAAATATGTTCACATAATTAAGTTCAGGATTTGCTTTGTCACATTTCCAATTTATTTGCAACTCAGAAATTGACTGAAACAAAAAACAATAGAAGCAATATTTTACACTCTGGTCTAACGAGCGCGTCATACCTAAAATAAAATAATATAAATTATCATACATAATAAAATTATAAAAAGTAATTTTTACCATAATATCGTAGACTTAAAGGCGTTTCCCGAAACCGAATTTTTTGTTCACCCTCTTTCCATGTAAAAGATGTCTTAATTAATTTATCCGTTACACTTGCCTTCAAGAAGCCATCTAATGCATTTGAAATGTTCAGTCCCCCAAGAAGGATAAAATATCGTTCCTGAAAGTTTCAAAATACATATTGGATAAGTATAATAAAAATAAATACCACGTACGTGTATATATACACATATATGGGAGTGTCCCATTTGACCACGTTGCGATAGACCATAGCCATTCACAGCGATCGGTGCTTAGAATTTTTTCATTAAATCCATCAATTAGAAAAATTGATATTAAATTAGCCAATTGGTGACGTGGTCGATCGGGTGCCACCCACACACATTTCATTTAAAAGCTTTATATTTTAACTTACCAAAATGGATAATGCTTTTTCATCTTTTATTAAAATCTGAAACTGTTCTACAGTTTGCACCGGAAGGTTCAATTCCTGAACAGCTTGTAAAATATCTTTACTACTTTTTGATTTGTTTTCCAAATTATTTATTTTTTGAAGTATTTTATCTTGTCCCTTTCTTATTTCTCTAAAAAATTATATTTGTTTATTTATATTTTATTAGAATGTTAAATTATACATAAATTATATATGTTCATATATAAATAGCACTTACTTTATTTCAGTTAGTATTTCTTTTAAAGTCGATTGTGACAGTTTTATATAATTTACTTCATCCACTGCGTTGTCGTTTAATGTATTGTCGGTTGGAACGTTTTCTTTATTTCTATTTGAATTGGCAACTGAAAATTGCATTATTAAAATATATTATTATTATTACTATTATTATCGTCTTCATTTAAGAGCGAGGCATAGTTGAAACGTAAATCATTACATTACACAGACCTTGCATTTTTTTCTTTTTGGATTTAAATTTTCTTCACATTCTTCGTTTTTATGTTTTGTGGAAGCCGGAGTTAAATTTGAAATATCCTGTACATGCTGGTCCAACATATCATCTTCAGTCAGCACAAAATTTTTTTCTACGACTCTGACTTGAGGACCTTGAGGCTCCATCGTAAGACACAGCTGCCTGAAAGCCAACAGTAGTATATTGTTACAAAACACGGTAGGCAACAGGACATTTTGGCTACCGTGTTTTCACAGTTCTTTCAAATTATTATAAATAATAAAAATAATTTATTTTTTAGGGTTACATTCCAAAACGTCCTCTCAGAGGAAAATTTTACTTGATATAATATGGGATTGGGCTATATTCCAAAACGTCCTTTCTAAGGAAAATTTTACTCGAAATATATAGTACCCGTAACGTATCCTATATTACATCAAGTAAAATTTTCCTCGGAGAGGACGTTTCGGAATGTAACCTAAAAAATAAATTATTTTTATTATTTATAATAATTTGAAAGAACCGAGAAAATAGCCTTGGAATATAACCTTGGACATATAAATATCGTGTAGATAGGATTAACTCACTCACTTGTAAAAATTGCACTTCCGAAGGGACGAGTGATTCCTCTTTCACAGTCGATTCTTAGCTTCATAAAAAGAAAGGGGCCCGATGTTCTTTGTCTCGTGGCTCTTCGCGGCTAGCTGATGTATTAGGATCGCCTCCCGTTTAAGGAAAATTCCAATAAATAATCCCTCTTTCTCTATTGCGTACACAATAATACTCGAAGAAAACACTCATTGACTCACTCCGCATCCGAATCAGAGATGTAAAATCAGAGGTAGAAGACGCGGTCCCGACAAAAGATGCCCGCCTACCGTACACGTGCGTAGCGCCACTCATTTTTTCGACAGGGCCGTGTCTTTCATCTGGCATAAGCCTTAATCTCCATGCAACGACAATTGCGGAACGCTCGTGATTCGCTCCGCTTTCGTTCCTCGTCGCGCGTCGCTTCAAGACTTTGAGAACGAGTGAAAACAAGCGAGTGAAGGGAGGGAATAGAAAGGAGCGAGAGAGCGCTTGAAATGATCGATGTTATTTGTAAATAATGATTTTAATTATAAAGGTAAATATATTATTTTTATTTGAATATTTTTGAAATTTTGTTTTACATATTTATCATACTTTTACACATATGTTACACATATGTTTATATTCATTTAATGCAGCCATTCATCATCGTAAATTGCTGCAACAACAAACATATTAGCCTCAAAACATTTTTCGCAATTTTTCCAAAAAGGCATTTTGTACGCTAGTAGGCTAGTACCACTATGGGGAGACGACTGTGACGTCACTGGCGCCGTACCCCCACTTTTCTTATCACGGCGCACAGCATCACAGTCGTCTCCCCATAGTGATACTACTCGTCAATCCCTCCCTACCATCACCACTACCACCGCAGATAGCTGCCCACAGCAGCGCGATCGGTGTTGTTATCTTACTTTGATCTTATTAATGCTAGAGTTTTAATAAATTTACGATTATACAGAGGGAATACTTACTACTACTACTACTACTCCTCTATCGACCAATTTTGATTTTTTAATTTCTTAAGACTTATAACTGTTTTTAAGCTAATTTATGAGAGGTTGTTTTTTTAAAAATACACAATTATTAAACATTTATTAAACATATATATTTATTATATATTCTTGAAAAAAATAATACAGTAATTTATGTAGTTTGTTTAATAATCAAAGTAATTTTTATAAATTAATTTTTTTAGCCAGTTGGAAAGCATGCTCGGTATCCAGGTATTATACACATGAACACAGCGGCGTAACCAGGTTTATTTACTCTAAAACCGATGTATTGATCGCAGCACTGTAAATAACAATAATTATTATTATTAAGTAGCAAATATACCTAAAAAGTTATATAATGTACCAAGTTATATACTTACTTGATAACTTTTTGGGCGGTGTAAGTTCTGTATATCGTTGTTAGCTCGAGAAAAATAATGTGGAATTCTTGCTCGGCAAATATCGGATATTTTATATTTACTTCGTTACAAATCTGTTTTTCAAGAATACTACGTACAGTTTTAATAAAATGCGTGACGGAATGTAAATCCATTTTAAAATCATTTTTTGACACTTCTATATTTATCCGCTTGATTAAAATATCTTTACAATAATTGACGCATTCAGTGATTGCTTCAAGTTTTTTCAAGCGTTCATTAATGCATACACATATTTCTTTAAGATTATCAAAAGTGTTTTTTTGGATTATTATTGCCCAGGGGTTAAATTTTCTTCTCTTTTTTGCAGCGCCTTGACAATTTTGTATATCAAGCTCTTCCCTGCAGTAGTTTTGCAAACCCTCAATAATTATAGATCGTTGACCATATGAAATTGTGAATAGTAGTAAGAAATCTTTTTTTATAAATTGCTGATCACGCATTTTCTCAGCCACGTCATCAGTCGTATCAAAATATTCGGATATAGTGTTAAAATCTTTCTGGAAATTATACCAGGCATTTGTTTTAAATGACACGCCAATCTTTTCCCATTAAACGAGCCGCTGGATATAAATCGCCACTTTGTTCATCCTCTTCAAATCCGATAATTACTTTCTTACCAAAAGAAAGATTTAATTTATATATTGTAGGTAGAAGAAGTTGTTTCTCTACAAATTTGCATGAATTACTTGTTTCACATGATTCGGAATTGGTACAGCTGCTATCCGTTTTTCGTTTTGCCATGTCGTTAGTCATTGTACAATATATCGCAAGGTACTTATTGGCTTAATTAACAAACGTCTAATGAACGCTGTGCTGTCGATCTTATACACTGAAGATCAGTGCAATAGTGGGACAGAAGGATTACCTATAAATCTTAATATATCATAGTGCCGCAAATCCGGACTTCCCAAAGTTAACACATAAAGGCAAACACATGCACGCGTTAGGTAATATGAAACCGCCTGCTACACGTCTCGCGATAAAAAACGAGTATCCCATACATTATTACGTCATCGTTTGGGCTTGTACATCATGTGTGAAGCAAAGCAGCGTTTTTATTTAATAGATAGACAAATAACAAATAAACGATAATAAAAACGTTAATATTAGAATTTATTTAAAACTGTTAATAATATAATATCTTTTCCTTATATCCTGTATTATATTATTAAATGATAAATTCTATCCTTAATCTAATTTATTTTATTATCTATCTAGCTATTTATCAAGTTAGTTATTAAAAAACGCTGCATCAGATATAATTGACACCATTCACTCTATCCTCGCTCAGGATGCTGAGACTGCGACTGAGGCTGAGCTGTAGGAAAGAGGGCACCGATAGATGTGTCGGTGGAGGTGAATGAATAGCCTGAGAAGGAAGAATCTATTTTATTACTATTATTGTTTCCGTGTTACAAAAAATATATTCAGATATAAAACTTTATACAGCCGGTTCCGGAGATGTCTGCGATGTCTTGTCAAAAAACTAGCGAGTAGAAATCCTGAGAATCAGCTGATGCTGCAGAAATCTTATAACTCGTTAGAGAGCATTTTGTAACATTTAGTATATCGAGAACTTTAAGCGAATAAAGTTCTGCGGTAAAATGAATCTCCGTGAAATAATAATTAAAGTACAGAGTGTTTTAATACCGCGCTCTTCGTATTTACGCCGTGTTTGTAATAGAGCCTGGTGTACACATTTACGGAGTGATTCACGACAAACTTTATTAAAAAAATTTAAATTTTTAATAAATCAGACCACTTTACGTAATATTATAAAATGTTTTAATCGCGGATTGTTCTCTGGTGATCGTGACATCCTACATATTATTTATAACGAAATTGTGCGACGTGACTTACACAATACGGCTTACGTTAAAAATATTGTATCCAGGTATGATGAACGACGTAGTAAGTATAACAAATTTGCAGAAGTTGGCTGCAATTCGCTCATCTTAACGTATCAAGAGAGAGGAGGGAAGAAAGTAATCGAAATAATAGATATTACATTTTATTAGACATACAAGAGATGCTAGCGAATGACGAGGACGATACATTTCTAATTGAGTGTATCGAGCAATTTGAAAACTGTATTCCAACCACGAGCCCTAACAATAACGAATTAATCGGTGAAAATAGCACCACTGATAACACTGCTAACACTGCAGATATTACGGATAATACTGGTACGATTAATGAGGAAAACAAACACGTTATAAATAATGATCGTGACAACTCTAATGAATTTTTACTGGAGGGTGGAGGATGGCTGTGGCAGGAATTTCTAAAACTTCCTCAACCAACGGCGTTAGAAACGATACAGAGTGGTTACGTTAATGAAAAACCATTTGACGGTGTACAAGATGTCGGCTTAATTAATAACGTCGTTTGCGCTGATAATAATAATGGTATGAAGTTTCAATTTTTATTGCTGAGTATATAAAATTAGTTATATCTAACAAGCTTCTAATGAATGATATTGGGTGGGTATAGTCAGAGTTTCCGCGGTTTTCTCAGGGACTATCGTTGGAAATGGAACGGGACGTTGATGCTATACAGAGTATCTCTATGGTTAGACCCGTGACAATAACAGACAAATCGTTGGAAATGGTGCAGAACGTTGATGATATACAAGGAACCTCTTTAGTGGAGTCTACGACAATAACAGACGAGGTCACCGATACTAATAACGGTAAGATATTTATGTTTTATTGTTAAATAAATAAATAAATAAATAAATAAATAAATAAATAAATAAATAAGATCATTTATATGATGCAGGGTCTGTACCTGTGAGTCATACGACGGAGATCATAAACTCGTTTAAACACCTTGAAGATTAAGTTAGTAATAAACACATTAAAAAAAAAAACTTGTAGAAAAATTAAAATAGTGATCATTAATGTATTACTACAGGTATATCATCAATGCAAGCGGGGTGTGGTCGCTCTACTGCTGTAGAAGTGGGGGAAAAAGAAGAGTCGCACAAGATTAGGAGAGAAGGTGTGATAGATGTGGATCCTATTGAAGAAAGAGACGCGTTACAACACGCTCAAAATGAAGTCGGAGACCCAATAACATTTAATATATCGAACGAGAACCAACGCTATTTCCAACGGTTTGATGCGTACGGTCGTGAAATAACGCTCGTTATTTATCAGGCTCCAGAGGCTACCGATCCATTAATGTGGCTGGATAAAGTACTTGTAGAAATACACGCATATCTTACAAATTCGAGTGATCCTGACGATTACATAGGTGTAACATTTACAGCCGATACTTTTTCACTTGGTCCAGTGTGGTTATCTTTCCGTTATGTACGCGATTTTAAATATATAGACTTATGGGGACTAGTGAGCCGAGCCGCACAAAGCAATACAAATTTTTGTATTAACGATAGCTGTATGATAACATGTTGTGTAATACGTGGAGTAAACGGATGTTCGCGAAGAAAATTAACCCACGATAATGTGGCAAAACGGTCGATATTAACGATAACAAACACAGATAATTTATGCCTCCCACGTTCATTAGTAACAGCTTTGGCATATGCAGAACGCGGTGAAATTCGTTTGGGTGAGTTACATCGTTATTGGATGGCTATACGTTTGGCTAGGGGTAAACTACAAAAAGAAAAGGCGCTCGAGCTTGTAAGAAATGCTAAAATAGATATACCGCCTAATGGTTGCTCTATATCGGAGTTAGAGTATTTTCAAAAATATTTAGCAAACTCGGGTGTAGCTATAGTTGTATACGAGGTTGAAACGCTAGGGCATGGTGGAGAGCCTTTATATGATGGGACGGCTTATGTAATAAATTCATTCACCAGCGTCGTACATACGAGGTGTGTTCAAAAAGTATCGCGAATTTTGTGTTTTTTCAAAAATTATTTATTTATTCATGAATATCTATTTTGTCCCCTTCAAAGTAATCCCCATGAGATATTATACACTTGTGCCAACGGTTTTTCCAATCTTCGAAGCACTTCAAAAAATCATTTTTTTTTATCTTGTTCAGCTCCTCCTTCGATGCCGTCTTTATCTCGTCAAGCGTAGCGTAACGTCGTCCTTTCATGGGCCTCTTCAGTTTAGGGAACAAGAAAAAGTCACAGGGGGCCAGATCTGGGGAATACGGTGGCTGCGGCATCATTAGTGTGTTGTTTTTGGCCAAAAAGTCGCGCACAAGCAACGATGTGTGAGCAGGGGCGTTTGGTACGAATTTCGCGGCGACCCGTCTCATGCCCAAATCATTGATAAAAATCGAATGGCACGAGCCAATCGATATGTTTAGGTCCTCAGCAACTTCTCTAACGGTGATTCGACGATTGGCCAATACCATTTTCTCCACTTCATTAATTTTTTCGTCTGTTGTTGAAGTGCTCGGGCGTCCGGCACGCTCTTCGTCGTTCACATCTTCTCGGCCTTCTGAGAACATTTTGTACCACCGATAAACGTTGCTTCGGTCCAAGGTAGCTTCTCCGTATGCCACAGTCAACATTCGGAATGCATCCGCGCACTTAATTTCGTTTTTCACACAAAATTTGATACAGGTTCTTTGATCCATTTTTTTGAATAGGTAAAAATCGAAGACGATCCAAAACACGTGCAAGCAAAGCAGCTGTCAACAATTAAGTGAACATTCAAAATGGCCGAGCTTGTCGGCATAAGTGAGAGACATGAGTACCAACATAACGCCACAAAAAGATCGAAATTCGAATATACGTAACCCGCGAAAATTCAAAATTCGCGATACTTTTTGAACACACCTCGTATGTTTAGCTATCTTCTCGCGATCTATGTTACTATCCATGATGAACATTCAACGTATCGACGACAACTAATCATTTTATGGTATTGCAAAGTCGTTAAATCCTTTTCTATATCTTCCATCGACAAGCGCGCTGTCCTTGTCTATCACTAGAAATCCATATTTTTGTTGCCAACAAATCTGGCATAAATCGCAAAAATCCTTGTAAGATATGTCAGTGTTTACATGATCGTTGTATACATGCTTCAAATTGGTGCCATCCTGTTTGAACATAATTAACAAATTCGCGTTGTCACGTGTAAGATGCTTTGGTATCTTGGCATACGTCTGACAGAGATAGAAGCAGCCAACGTTAGCATGTCGACCCATTGCAAAGTACTCTCTTATCGTATCTTGCTTGTCGCATGCTACATCATCAAAGATAAAGATGGAATTCGGAAGCGCTTCACTCGGAGGAATGACGTTGCTGTTGTTAAAGAATGCAAAATACCCAACTTCTTCAATCGGTGTTAATAAGTTTTCCAGATATCGATATTTCGGCTGCTGAAGCGATTTCGAGTACACATACACATTCTCGAAATGTACACCGTGCGGGCTTACCAGCATGCTTATCAACACGTTTGTCTTGCCACAATTTGACGGACCGCAAATGATGCCACGTATAGAAATTGGTAGCATATTTCCATGTCTGCGTGTTTTTATTTCGGGTGTTATCTTATCATCAAAATTAATTACTCTAATTGCTTGCGGTTGCCGCACAAACCGCATATTTTCTTTCCCTCTACGGTACCAATAAACTGAAAAATTTCTATTGCGGGTAGCTTCTATTTATAGAGGTGCGTAGAGTGAAATCGCTCAGTATGCAAAATGTTTCTTATCGTGTCAGATATCTGTGATGTACACAGTTTGACTAACGAACAGTTAAAAGATATACCAAAAGTTGTTTAGCTACAAAAGTTTCATAATTACATCGATCATTTATGGGACAAATTGCCCAAACATATAAAAACAGATTTAGAGGTTTAACAGTATCATCGGTGTTTTAAACATTATAATTTACCGTTTCAGCATACGCATATAGACGGTCCGGCACCGTTGAGAAAGAATTGCTGCGAATGCCTGCGGTTTGTTAAATCACGCGATTAATGCACTTCCTTTCGAATTACATATCCCCGTTTAGAAGAGCATTGTCAAGATTGAAACTCACTCGTATAATCCATACGCTAACACTACGTTTGGATATAGTGACGAAATACGGATACCTATACAACAACAGAATTTATACACATTGCCGTGCGAAAGTTTTCTCTATGTCGAAGGAAGATTAGTGAAGAAAAAAAAAAATGATGATGACAATGATGCATTAGAAATAAAACTTGGAAATAATTGTGTAGCGTTCATGTTTGATGAAATTCGATATGAATCAACGGTGTGGAAATTGATCGCAACAGAAACATTGGAATCACTAGTACTCTAAAGAACTATGTATCTCTTACGTTTGACAAAGAAATGATAATGCAGAATGCCGGATGGGACATGTCGTCCACTCTGTGGGAAAATTATTTCAATTTTTGCGTGCCGCTAAATTTACTGCTGGGCTTTTGCGAGGATTACAAACGCATGGTTGTTAACGCGCGCCATGAATTAATTTTGATACAAGCACGCAATGATAACAATTCTATTGTGGGAACGAATAAAACGACGGAACCGGAAATTGAATTGTTCAAAATACAGTGACGAATGCCATATGTTACGTTAAATGAAGTCAATAAATTGTCCATACCACGAGCTTTGGAAAGCGGGCGATATCTAAGTATGAGTTTTCGTTCCTGGGATCTGTATGAGTACCCCTTGTTGCAGAGCACAACCAAACATTCGTGGGCTGTTAAAACTGCAACACAATTAGAAAAGCCTCGATTCATTATCTTTGCACTACAGACCGGTCGCAAGAATATCATGTCTCAAGATGCTACTATTTTTGACGATTGTAATTTGATCAATGTAAAACTTTATCTCAACTCTGAATTTTATCCGTACGATGACTTGAATCTAGACTTTCGTAAATCTAGATACTCTATCCTGTTTGACATGTGCCAACGTTTTCGTAAATCTTATTATGAACGTGATTGCTACGATACGCTGCTTAACGTGATCACATTTCTGCAAAGAGGACTTTTACAGTGATTGATTGCTCGCGGCAACGAGTCCATCAAAAGTGCTACTGTGGACGTGCGCATTGAATTTGATTGCAAAGAAAATATGCCAGCGAGCACTACCGACTATTGCCTTATCTTACATGATCGTGTAATTGAATACTGTCCATTGTCTGACGTTGTGCACAAAATCATGTAAAATGCATTAGCAAATATCTTTAATAAAATACCGAGATATTTTGTGATATGGTACAGTCTCAAAAAATTTTTTGTCATGGTTGTGCCAACATTTGTGGATCTGTAAAGATTCACCATTGGAAAAAAATTAATTGTAAAGGAAGTAGCGGTATTGAAACAAGGAAACGTTCTCACGCATTACATTTTTACGAATTCCGTGCCATGGAATGCATTGACAAAATCCAAAAGATCTTGCGTTTCTTGGTTGGCTGCTTATCACCATGGATTACAATGGGAAGATGGAATAGTTCAGTATCCGAAAGCGAAGCACCTGATTTCAACAGCTATATATGATAAAAACGATGGAGCTATTGTATACGTTAAAGGGCATAAAAAACGAGAATGGTTGAAGAATATACTTGATATCAATGTAAGAAATAATGTTATCATTGAGACCGTGGATGCTGATTACGAAGACATTGAATCTTTAAATAATTTGGATACTGCGAACACTATACGGTGTGCAAAACATATTAAGAATTGTGCTATGCAGAATGTATTTAAATTATACAATTATTGGTTACAATGTCAAAAAGATGCTTTAAAATAAAAAATGTATAAACGTATTTATGGTTTACTTTTTTATCTTTCTCTGTAATACATAAGTAATTCGTAGACGTTAGACGTTTGATAATAGTATAGTTGAACCGTCAACCATACTATTATGAAACGTCTAACGTACTACACTCGAACGTCAATAGTACAATGTAGTAGTATGATAGACGTACGATGTACGATAGACGTATGGTAAATATACGACAGACGTATGGTAGATGTACGATAGACGTATGGTAGACGTAGACGTATAATAGATGTTTAATATCAGTTTAATAAACGTATGATACACGTTCAATAGTGCGTTCATGTTATATAGTATAAAGTATTTAATATGCAGTCACTTGGTGTGAGACACTGCCATACCTCTTGATAAAATGTATCTCTTGTGTTATCAAAAATTTAAGCTGCATGTGCATAGTAAGATAAAAATTGCTTAGAGGTGTTCTCATTTTACTATGAGAATAATGAGGTATCAACGTCTCGAAGATAAATCACGTACATTTTGATTGTAAAAATAAATGGACTCTGCTCGCATTAATCTGTCATCCAGTCAGTTAGTCAGTCAATCAGCCACCATGAACTGTAACGAATGCCACGAATACTTCACTCCTTCAAAATGTTATGCATGTATGTGTTCTCACTGGGCGAGAGAACGCAACCATTTGCTCGGGAAAAATGTACAAACAGGGTTGGGTAAGTTAATAAATTTTTTAACTAAATTAAGTTAAAGTTGATGGCACATAAAATTAATTTAGTTACGTTAAAAGTTATGTGAATAAAAATTAACTCAGTTAAAGTTATATTAAGCACTAAAAATTTATTTTACAAAAGGTGAGGATAATACTGATTATGCTGTATTATACTGTCATTTATAAGACAAATAAAAATTAACGTAGAAAAAAGTTAATTTTAACTTTTTGCTTAACTTTTAACTTTTTCACTAGTTACTACCCAAGCCTGTGTACAAATAGTTCAACTCTTGATCAGGGAGCTTCCCCGAGTGGTTGTAGTATCGAGAGTTGCACCACATTTGCGAAGAGGGTCACCATTATGATGGCAAGCAGCAGATTCGGAGGTGGAAAAATATAATCGATCCCACTTTATGCCTAATTCTCTCCGGATCGAAGTAAATACCATCAGTGGTCATCGTGTGGTACGGATTGTACTACTGCGCTTTTAAGGTAAGTTCTCCTTTTTTCTCCATAATTTCCTTACTGTGCTTTATAATCTATTAGTTTATTTTATTGCTTATTTTAATGACTAGGAGGAGAAGGACAAAGCAGAAAAAAGGACAAGGAGGATAACGTCGCCATGTCACGCCAACACATTTTTTTACATTTTATTAATTTTATCTTTATATAATTTCTTATATAATTTTTCATATAATTTGTTTTAGTTTCTTATTTTTTAATAATTTTTTTTCAATTTTCTTATAATTTTTAAATATTTAATTATTTGTGTATGTTAAAAATAAATAAATAATTTTAATAAATAATATTTTAATAAAACCATTTTTATATATTCCTTTTAAAATAAATAAAATAAAAAATAAATATATTACATTCAAACAAATTATTATTATTATTTTTCCTATTCTCTTCCATTCTTGAGAACACCTTAGAAATAAGAACGCGTGCGATTGAGAACATTGGTGTGCGAAATATAAGATAAGCCGTGGGAGAGCATGAGCAAGCGAGCAAGGATAAAACGTGCGTATGGGGGAAGGAGGATGATGCATCGCCACACCACATCGCAGCGTCTGCTGTACCAAAGATAAGCGCAATATATGGGAGGGAGCAAGAAAGAAAACACATGTGTGCTTCTATCACCTATGCTATGATTAGCATCGCAAGGTGGCATCGCCCCCTCCCCTCAAGGCGTGGTCAGCACGACAAAATACATGCCGTGAAATGTTTTTTCCGCTCCCCCCACATGATATCATCTCAGTCAGTACGGCAAAGACGCGTCGTGAAATCCCCCCCCCTGCCCCCGCACCCCCCTCAGATCCCAGGGTTAGAATCCGCCTTACTGTACTATTAATTATGAACGATGAAAATCAAAATGACGAAAATCAAGAGAATGAACCTTTTAACGATTATATAAATGACATAAAAATAAATTCTAATAACGCTGATTGGAAAAAATGGAGCAACAGTCTGTCTTAGGTGCTGCAGAAAAAATTGCTAACGAATCGGAAGACGGTAATGCATGTTACAATCCTGAATTTGTAAAACAAATAAAAACGCGTTTATTACCATATTCACCAATATGGACTGGTATAATGCATCCATATTTTAGAAAATCCGACAAAATTGCATCTTCTTCTTCAGTAGAAATAGAATTTTGTGATTTAAAACATCGAGGTTTCAAAGGTCAACTTCCGATGAGAGCTGACAAATTTATTATACAACATTTAGATTTTCTCGATGCAAAAATTACTTTGGCCTTTAAATGATATTGCAATAAAAGATGCATCATTGCAATCAAATGAAAATATGACACTCGATCAAAATTCCATGAGTATTGAAAGTAATTCCGAATCCTCTTTAACCAGCACAAACAAAAGTGACATAGAACTCGAAGATAATAAGACAATAATAAAAGCTAATATAACATCAAATATTTCAGTAAAAAGTAATAATATCGCTTTAGATATAGATAGCTCTAAAGCAAATTTGACAAATGAATTAGACAATACAGATTGTTGGAATATTCATGAAAATTGACACGGTTTGGTAAAGTCAAACAGTGTTACAGATTTGCAAGAATCTTCTATTAAACGTTCAAAATCATCCTATCTTGACAAAGCCCCAGAATGTGACTACTTAAAAATGCAAAATCATTCAATTTACCTCTTCTTATTAATAGTAGTAAATGCAAGCCGGTAAAACAAGGGCAGTCGGTAATGACTGTACAAGAAACGTGCGCTTTTGAATCCAATTTGCAGCTTGTTGCCAATGGAATTGCAGCTCATAAAGTTTATAAAAATGCAGTTTAATTATCTGAAGGTATTTATCAATTGGCACGATCTATTTCAGAAAATGGAAAAATACTTTCAGCACATTACAATAAACGAGCATGTATTTTACAAGATTTACCACTATTTTGTAACATAATTAAAAATTATACACGTGGCATAAACAGATTGAATGCTAAATGTAATGCCGCTCACTTAGCGGAATATTTATTTAACAATGAACCTAGTTGCGTGTTCACTAAGTCTTGTTCTTGCGGCGAAACGCATTCGCGTCAAACAGTAATGTGTAACGTCAACGTAGACATACTTCTGAAAGAAGGTTTAATACACATGCAACGTGCTATCGATGACACAAGAAATATAGAATCGAAATGTCACATTTGTGGTAACTCAGTGATAACGAGTGTAACATATGGTAAACAAATAATAATAGATACTTCTGTGTTTACAGACACATCATACATAAATTCAAATATAAAACACAAATTATATTCAGTTGCAAAAACGATTGCGTTGAACAAGATAAATTATATTTTAACAGGAGTAGTGCACTACAAGCAAATTACCAATAACAACGAACACTACACAGCTTTGACATATGCGGGAACACACTGGTATGAGTATGACGATTTAAAAAAAAAACGCAATACGATAAATCCCAACCAAGATGTGAATCCACATGTCATATTATATTATATGTTAAATGTGAATAGACTATAAGTTTACCAACGTTTTCATTTTATTATTTGGACAATTTTACTTCTCATGTATATAAATTTTAAATGCTATTATATTTAAAGACGATCCATATTTTGTTTACAATTTAATTAAAACTCAGTTTAATTTTTGTTTTCAGTTAAGTTTATAAAAATATAAGGTATTACAAATTTATTTACGTTACACTTCTATATCAGCTTAGGCATAAAGGTATAGAAACATTTTTATTTATACAAACAACACAGGCGTGAGAAACAAGTATACACAAAACATACACACAGCAGAGAGGATTTGGAGTCATTAAATCCTAGGGAGTGACGAGCCGTTGGGGTCCTAATCTCTGCTGACACGCGCGCGCACACACACACACACACACACACACACACACACACACACACACACACAGTGTAGAGAGGGTTTGGAGTCATTAAATACTACAAAAGCGACGAATGTCAAGAACTCGTCCAGAACTCTCAACAAGATAGTACTTCACTCTTGCAGTGCGGTGCCAGCTCGCGGTTTCAAAATTAGTAAAAAAATGGTTAGAGGCAAGAACTCTTGACGAAACTGTAGAAAGCTCGAGAACTATTGGTGACCTATCAAAAAATGCCAAGAACTCGTCCAGAACTCTCAACAAGATGGTACTTTACTCTTGCAGTGCGGTGCCAGCTCGCGGATTAAAAATTAGTAAAAAAATGGTTAGAAGCGAGAACTTTTGACGAAACTACACAAAGCTTTAGAACTATTGCGAAACTATCGAAAAATGCCAAGAACTCGTCCAGAACTCTCAACAAGATGGTACTTTACTCTTGTAGTGCGGTGCCAGAGCGCGGGTTTAAAAATTGTTTAAATATAAATATATATATGTATATATATATATATATATATATATATATATATACAGGGTGAGTCATTTTAATCTATGGACCCGAATATCTTCCAAATAACGGTATCTACAAAAAAATGGTTTAGATAAAAGTTGACCAGGACAGAGGGGGTCATTCAATTGTACCATTGGTTTTTATCTTGAGGTCAATTTTAATGGTTATTTCAAGGTCACGATGGTTTTTTTAAATGGGACACCCTATTTTTGACTGCGGATTTCGAAAGAGCGGAAAATTTTACATCAAACTTGTCTTATGAAAAAATTGTTTTTGCGACCTTGGTAAGGTAAAAAATGAAGGTGAAATGCCTGAAAAACGATCTGGTGTACTTTTTCTGAAATGACGTGGTTTTCTGGGTAACATAAATGTGCATAATGCTTGAACATTACTACTTGCAACTTTCAGCCGGATTCTTCGACGCCCGCCTATTGCTCCCCTCCCACCGCTCGCGCCTTAGCAACGGCGCCGCCGGACGGCGTAACGCACGGTCCTGAGACGATGTATCGCGCTTCTTAGTTACGCCGTCCGGCAGCGCCGTTGCTACGGCGCAAGCGGTGGGATGGGAGCAATAGGCGTGCGTCGAAGAATCCGGCCGAAAGTTGCAAGTAGCTGACAGCACTGCGATACCTAATGCTAATAATCAACGATGGAAAAAAACTAAACAATTACGTTTGATTTAAGATTTATAATTATTGTTATAATAGAGTTTTATTCCTTTTCTTTCTTACTCACTTCTACATAATTGAAAAATTTACTATTTAAAGTTGCTTAAATTTAAAAATTCCAAACATACATACAGGGTATGTAGGAAATTACATTCACAAGTTACCTTTCCACAATGGCTGATTATAGTCCTAATGAGATTGTTGATATTATATTAGTTTTAGGGGAGTGTCATAGCAATTACAATGCAGCATCAAGGCTTTATGCTCAACGTTTTCCTGAAAAGCGATATCCAACTGATATGACAATACGTAGTTTAGTCCAAAGAGCTCGCAATGGACATCTTGTTCGTCAACGTCAACATCATGAATATGAGGAAAATGATGCGCGAGCTGTAACTATTTTAGCAATACTTTACCTTAATCCTCATGTTAGTACTCGCCAGATTGAAAGGGAAATAGGTATACCATAAAGAACTGTTGTTAGAATTTTAAGAGCTCTAAATTATCAACCTTTCCACATCACTCTTACGCAGGCTTTACAGCCTAATCATCATCTGATGCGTATTGCTTTTTGCCAGTGGGCTTTACAAATGTTACACGATGATCCTAATTTTTTTAGGTATGTGCTTTTCTCAGATGAGGCTAAATTTTATAGTGATGGACAACTTAATAGACGCAACTGCCATTATTGGTCAGATGTTAATCCACACTGGTATAGGCCAATAGATCATCAAAATCGATGGAGTATTATGGTTTGGTGCGGCATTGTAAATGGTTACTTGATTGGACCTTATTTTTTTGAAGAGAACGTTGATAGACACAGTTACTTATCGTTGCTAAGAGATCACTTACAGGCTTATTAGAAGATGTTGACTTAGCAACAAGAGCAAGAATGTGGCTTCAACAAGATGGTGCTGCACCGCATTATGCACTCATTGTACGTGCCTTTTTAAATACCAGTTACAATGACAGATGAATTGGACGAAGGGGTCCAGTTGAATGGCCTCCTTGCTCACCAGATTTGACGTCGCCTGATTTCTTTTTATGGGGATACTTGAAAAATGTTGTTTTTGCTGAACGACCAACCACAAGAGATGATTTTATGGACCGCATTCGTAGAGCTTGTGCAGCCATTCCTAGAGCTACCCTACTTAGAACTGTGGATAGTTTTCGAAACAGATTGCAGTTATGCCTCGAAGCCAACAGAGGTAATTTTGAACAATTACTCCGTGGGTAATTTATTTAAATTACAGTGTCAGTGAGAGGCGAGGGGACTCACGATAATCAAGCACCCCGATGTGAGAGGCAAGGGGGCTCACGATAATCAAGCACCCCGACGTGAGAGGCAAGGGGACTCACGATAATCAAGCACCCTAAAGGAAACAGAACCTACTACGTCCACATCGTTGTTTCCGGGTAACGCTAAAAGTAAGATGAAAGTGCTTTTGACCTTGATATGACCTTCAAAAGGACAGGTCGAAAAACTAAGAAATCCCTATGCTCATGTAAAAAGTGCCATTGTTTAAGAGCCCATTGTCAAGAAACAGGTTCTGCAAACAAAAATAGGGTTTACTAATCAAAAAATGCGTTATGAGCCTCAAACAATCTTGAAAATTGACCTCAAGGTCAAGCTAGTCAAAGTGATTAACACTTTTGCAATTTATTGACTTTGTTTAAGCATTATGCACATTTGTGTTACCCAGAAAACCACGTCATTTCAAAAAAAGTACACCAGATCGTTTTTCAGGCATTTCACCTTCATTTTTGACCTTTCCAAGGTCGCAAAAACAATTTTTTCATAAGATAAGTTTGATATAAAATTTTCCGCTCTTTCGCAATCCGCAGTCAAAAATAGGATGTCCCATTTAAAAAAACCATCGTGACCTTGAAATAACCTTCAAAATTGACCTCAAGGTCAAAACCAATGGTACAATTGAATGATCCCCTCTGTCCTGATCAACTTTTATCTAAACGATTTTTTTGTAGATACCGTTATTTGGAAGATATTCGGGTCCATAGATTAAAATGACTCACCCTGTATATACAGGGTGTTTCAGACCACCCGTACACCCCTTTTCTCTTCGCAGGATTAGGACCAATCAAAAATATGTTCAGATGAAAGTTGTAGGGTTTCAAAAGATCTATTCAATGATCTTATCAGTTTGACCTTGGATGGCGTCGCCAAGGTCAGATCGAAATCACATTAAGTTTTTTAAATGAAACACCCTATTTTTGATTCCAGAATCTAATAGCTGGTGTCAAGACCTTTCCAAAACACTATAAGAAAGTTTATTTTCGTTGACTACTTTCCGAGTTGTGCGGCTTGAAAGTTACACTACCGCCAACACCATGTAAATAACAATATAAAATCACGCGTTACGCAGAAAGCCGTGCAGCCGACACAAAGAAAGTAAACACGCGAGCCGGGCCAACAAAAACAGATCATGAAAAATCGTGAAAGTTAGCTGTCGCGACCGTAGATAGTCACATACATATGTATGTCATAATATTATGTAATTACATTATTACTTTAACGGTAGCACACGAGCAATAACGAGCGCGGCTTTCTGCGTAACGATGTCTAACTCGTGATTTTATACATATTGTTATTTGCATAGGATGTAGTAGAGATGTATTCACCACAACGCTATTATGACTCAACTCAACACGAGTGACAATAACTCTCTCAAACTTGTCACCTACGTCTTCAATAACCGTCATATCAGTATCAATCGCGCAACAAAAATCCGACCCTCTTTATTAGTCTAGGTTTATTTAGCCATGTCCTATTCCAATGAAGAAGCATATGATATGCTGCTAATTTTAGGTGAGTGTCGAGGTACATTCATTGCAGCGGAAAGATTGTGGCGGGAACGTTATCCTGATCGGACTCCTCACTCGCGAAATGTTTTTTCACGTTTGGCTAAACGAATCAAAATTAAAGGTGTCGTTCAGCCTCAACATAACAAAGGTACACAAATTCGTCGTCCGATTATGGATGAAAGAACAGTGGAAATTCTTGCATCGACAGAATTGAACCCTTATGATTCTTTAAGACGACGAGAACAAGATTCTGGTGTTAGTAAAATCAGTGTTTGGCGCATTCTAAAAAATAACAAATTTCACCCTTACAGAATGTCTGTTCATCAAGCGTTGAATTATAACGATATTAGACAGAGACTTGTATTTTGCAACTTTATAAGACAGCAACCTGATTGCTTGACAGCACTTGATTTCCACTTGAAAATTTTATTTTCTGACGAATGTACACTTAAAAGTGATGGATCTGTTAATACTTGGAACTCTCGTTATTGGGCACAAAATAATCCTCACTGGTTGAGAGAAGTAGATCATCAAACCATTTGGAAAGTCAATGTTTGGTGTGGAATTATTGGAAGTCAAATCACAGGTCCTGTTTTCTTTGACGAAAATCTAAACGGTGATAGATATTCCGCCTTGATAATGACAGATCTTCCTGTCTTACTAGAAAATATTCCTCTGCAATTGCGCCTGAACATGTGGTTCCAACAAGATGCATGTCCGTCTCATACATCGAGAGTTGCTCGTGCGGCATTAAATACTATGTTCCCCGACAAGTGGATAGGCAAATACGGTCCAATCAATTATCCACCCCGATCACCAGATCTCACCGTCCTTGATTATTATTTCTGGGAAAGGATAAAAAACTTGGTCTATCATGAACGTCCGACTACGAGGGATAATATGATTCGTAGAATAAGTGAAGCAATTCGATCCTTACGTGCCGAGGAAATTCTTCGAGCAACCAATGATTTTCAAAACAGAGTTGATGCTTGCATCGCAGAGAATGGTGCTCACTTTGAACATTTAGTCGCTTAACAAAACATACACTCATTCATTCCCGAACGTGAGAGGCAAGGGGACTCACGTGAATCAAGCACCCCAAACGTGAGAGGCAAGGGGACTCACGTGAATTAAGCACCCCAAACGTGAGAGGCAAGGGGACTCACGTGAATCAAGCACCCCAAACGTGAGAGGCTAGGAGACTCACGTGAATCAAGCACCCCAATGGGATGAAATTCTCGTCACGTCCACGTCGTTCTGGATAATGCTAAGCACGGGAAAATGCATACAGTCAATCTGGACATGATTGATCATCAAACATAATCAATCCAGTTAATAAACAAAAGCAGAGTACATAAAACTTTGACTCCCCTTTTCCTCCCCCATACACATACGCATGCACGTATGCACACACCCACACTCAAAATTAAATCCGACTAAGTAACCACCACATGGTACATCTTGAGTAATGCTGATGCTGGCGGTAGTGTAACTTTCAAGCCGCACAACTCGGAAAGTAGTCAACGAAAATAAACTTTCTTGTAGTGTTTTGGAAAGGTCTTGACACCAGCTATTAGATTCTGGAATAAAAAATAGGGTGTTCCATTTAAAAAACTTAATGTGATTTCGATCTGACCTTGGCGACGCCATCCAAGGTCAAACTGATAAGATCATTGAATAGATCTTTTGAAACCCTACAACTTTTGTCTGAACATATTTTTGATTGGTCCTAATCCTGCGAAGAGAAAAGGGGTGTACGGGTGGTCTGAAACACCCTGTATATATATATAAATATGCCACCCATTTTTGAATCATCCCAATGATTTTAAGCGATGTGAAATTGCTAGTTGAGTCACTCCTAATGTAAGTGCAAATGCTTCTTGCGTTTGGCACGAATCTTCATATAATAATGTTTCCAATTCCGCGTCTTCGTACACTTTCGGCCTTCCGCTACGTTCTTTGTCTTCGACGTCAAATTCACCGTTCTTAATCAGGTTAAAGAACCTGTCACGACGGCTATGATGATGATCAAGAAGTACCTTTCTTTTTTTTTTTTTTACATGGGGAAATCCTCATAGGATACCCCTCCCTTCCGGGGGGAAGGGAGGTGGTTATGCCGGACTCTTACCGGCTAAAACCCCATGGTGGTCCACCTTTACATGGGACGTGAGGGACGCCCCGGGATTGCAGAGGCATTCTCTCAACGGGCGTCCCCCTAGCCCCTTCCCCTCTCCTAATGGGAGAGGATCGTCCTAACTGAAGATCGCTGCGGGACCACCACGCAACGGTCTCCCCTGCCGTGGAGCTGCGTGCAATGGGATAGGGTGCCCCCGCACCCGATCCCTGCAGCTCCAGCAGTCCCGGACTAGAGGGTCAGGCACATCTTGCCCGCCCTCCCTCCAGCCGTGACTGTTTGGGAGAGTTTACAAGGTCCGGGCATATGCCCGAGCCCTTCTCCCGGTTCTCTTCTTCCTGCAGGGGTCGGCGTTCGGGGCCGACTCCCTCCTTCTCTCATCACTCTCCTTCTGCGAGATAACAGACTTGCAGAAGAAGAGCGCGGCCGCCCAGTTCTCCTCCCCTTCAAGCATGGCACGCACCATGCTCTCCAGGGAGAAGTCAGCCTGGGTAATATCCAGGGCCCTAAGCAAGACCCGACGGTCCACATCCCATGCTGGACATTCCAGCAGGGTGTGATCCGCCGAGTCTACCGGGGCCCTGCATTGGTGACACATCTTGGTGCGTTTACGTCCTATACGGTGCAGGTACTCACCGAAACAACCATGCCCGGTGAGCACCTGTCCCAGCCTGTAAGTGAGGGACCCGAATCGCCGCCGGCCCACCCATTCCTCCAGAACGGGCCCAATGGCACCGACGGCACGAGAACCCGGCCCATCTAGGGTCAGGCTCTCGCCCCAGTCCTCGACAGCACACCTCCTAGCTTGGAGGCGCCACACCTCCTGCTCTTTGTTAGTCCAGGGAGCCCCAGGCACCCGACGGCGCGCGCATCTCTCATCGTACGCGTCTGCGTACACGCGCGCCTCGAACACCCACGGAAGCGCCCCGGCTATGAGCATCGCCGCCACAGTGGCAATAGTCCGGTAACCCCGGCACGGACGACCAGCCCCCGCTGGGCTCTCTGTAAGAGCTCCTTCAGGCGACGGCTGGCCACCACATCGGCGTACCACACGGGGGCGTCATATAGCGCCATGGACCGTACCACGCCCAGGTATAGGTGGCGAGCTCCACCTCCAGGTCCCCCGAGAATAGGCATCAGCCTGCCAAGACTGGCAGACGCTGCCCGCACTCGGGGGACTAACCGCAGGAAGTGCGGCACGAAACTCCACTTGTTGTCGAGGATGAGACCCAGATACTTCATCTGGGTCCCAATTGGGACTCGGATCCCCTCCACGGTTAGCCGGGCCCCGCGCGGCGGTCCCCTCGTCCGAGGTCCGTCGAACCAGACGACCTCGGTCTTTTGGGGGGCCACGCGTAAGCCCAGCATCCGTATGCGATCCACCAAGTGTGCCACCCCGGCCTCAGCAAGGCGAATGGCGCTCCCCCAATCCCTTGCCCAGGCCAGGAGTAGCGTGTCATCGGCGTAACACACTAGTCCCAGCCCATGAAGGAGGGCAACCCGAAGAACCCAGTCGTAAGCAAGATCCCACAGGAGCGGCCCCAGGACCGATCCCTGCGGGACACCACGGTGGATCCCTCGTTTCCGGGTCACCCCGTACCGCCCCGGGTAACTAATGCCCCTGTCCCGGAGGTAATCCCCGATCACCTCCTGCATATACGCAGGCACCCGATGAAAGCGGAGTGCCTGTCGTATACACTCCCACGGGAGAGTATTGAAGGCATTGGCTATGTCTAGCGAGACCGCCAACACCTTCCCCCCGCGGGAGACAGCCTCCTCCGAGAGGGCACGGACCCGCCGAATGGCATCGACGGTTGATTTACCCTCTCGGAATCCGAACTGGCAGTCGGCCAGATCGGGGCCCTCGTGGGACAAGTGCTCTCTGAGGCGAGCCGCCAGAATGCGTTCCAGCATTTTGTTCGCCTCATTGAGCAGGCAGATGGGGCGGTAGGCCGAGGGCGACCCCTCGGGCTTACCCTCCTTCCGGAGGAGCACCATTCTAGCCTCTTTCCACGCGGTTGGGAACCGCCCAGCCTCCAGGCACTTCCCGAACAAGTGCCGGAGGCCATCCACCAGAATGCCCGACACCAAGGCCAGGGCCTTTATGGGGATGCCGTCCGGGCCCGGGGCTGTTTTCTTCGCCCGGAGCCTCTTGGCAATCCCCAGCACCTCCTCCCTCGAGACCTCGCGCGCACCCCCCCATCGGTCAGGCGCCGGCGGAGGGGCGCGCCGAGACGGGCCACCTCCCCCGGTCCCGGAGGGAACAGCGCGGTGACCACAGTCTCGATCAAGAAGTACCCCATACAGCACAGAAAATTACGGCA